>NC_060152.1:17553374-17853374 GCF_021292245.1 Micropterus dolomieu
CGTCTCGGGTTACGTATGTAACCCTGGTTCCCCGAGAAGGGGAACGAGACACTGCGTCGGTTACGACACTATGGGAACGCCTCTAGGCGTAGCAGGTCTGAACGTGAATGAAATCACTCCAATCCTATTGGCTTGTTGCTAGAACGGTAAGGTGTGACGGAATAACCGGAGGAGTATAAAGCACACCTGTACACACTCATCATTAGCTTAAACTATGAAGCAGGCGCTTCAGGCGGGGAGAGAGGTGCAGGTGGTAATACCATCTGGACTGCTGCAGGTGCAGCAGTCCAGATGGTATTACGCTGGACGCAGCCGCCAGGAGACCCAACACTCGTTGAAAGTGTTAATAGTGATGGCGTGGCCTAACTTCACCCCTTTCACGGCAGCCAATATGGTGTCGACACGTGCCGGAGACAATTGTGCCCGCATCGTTGTCGAATCCCATACTACCCCTAGGAACGTAGTCCGAACGTTGAGCCTCAGCCCAAAACGCCGCAGATGAGCCAGAACGACATCTCGATGCCGAACCGCCAACTCTCGAGACTGGGCTAGGATGAGCCAGTTGTCGATGTAGTTGAAATCCGGACGCCCTGGAGCCTCAGCGGGGCCAGTGCTGCATCCATACACTTGGTGAATGTGCGAGGGGAAAGTGCCCGGCCGAATGGAAGAACCCGATACTGGTAAGCCACACCCCCGAAGGCGAACCTCAGGAACTTCCTGTGAGAAGGACGGATGGAGATGTGGAAATAGGCGTCCTTTAGTCGGGACTGGATGACGGTCCTCAGATCGCGTCTCTCAGAAGGCTGAGGGTGAGAGCGCCGTCTCGCTGCCCCAGCTCCTCGGGGGGGCCCCCGAGAAGCGACACTCTGCTTCCTCTCCTCTCCGTAGGAGCTCGTAGAGGGAAGGGACCTACGCCTGGCAGCCTCAGCTGCCTTGGGTCCAGACCGGCGAGGGAGGTACTGACGGAACGCTTCACCCTGCGTCTAACGCTCCGTGGTTCTGCGAAGCTCCGCCAGATCTTCCTCAGAGGGACCCCCCCTCTAAACCATCTCCTGTAGCAGGTCGGCTTGGTAGGCTTGAAGCACCGCCATGGTGTGCAAGCTCGCACCTGCCTGGCCCACTGCCATGTACGCCTTCCCCACGAGCGTAGATGTGGTGCGACATGGCTTGGAGGGTAACGCTGGCTTCTCCAGGGAGGACGCAAGTCGAGGGGAGAGATAGCTCGCAAGCGCATCCTCCACCCGAGGCATCCTCCCATAACCACGGTCCCTAACCCCCATCACATTACTGTAATTCAGTGATAGGGATGTGGAAAGCCGTGTAGAGAAGGGTCTGCCCCATGATTACTCAGTTCATCATGTAAATCAGGAAAGAATGGCAGAGACCGGCTTGGAGGTGGCGCGTGGTGCTCAAGAAACCTTTCATCAAGCCTACCACTAGCCTGTGGTGTCTGCTCCTCCTGTGGCCAGTTGATGTTGAGCTTAGCCACGGCTCTAGTCACCACCTCCAGCAGCACGTCATAGTCGGGCGCCGCCAGATGACGCCGCCCCGACACCCGGAAGTCATCGTCCACTACGCTGAGCACGTCCGCCTCCTCGGAGTCGGATTGCTGCAGCGTCTCCGGATCCAAACCGCGAGCGGGAGAAGCCGAGAACGGGCTCCCGAACGAGGAAAGGAAGCGTCGGAGCCAGCGGATGAAGGTCGGGAAAAAGCCTCAGCCGTCCCGAAATCCTCCAACAGATCACGCTGTGAACCCCATGAGTGAAGCCGCCGGGCCGCCTCAGCGGCCGCAGGGCCCGCGCCACGGGGTAAACACATCCGGCCATCCTCGGAAAAGAGAGCCATGCTGTACCTCAGTACCCGCACGGAAAGGGCTTCGCAACGGGCGCAGGCAGCCCCCTCGAGAGCTTCCCGGGCGTGCTCCATCCCCAAACATGAAACACACATCTCATGAGAATCTCCATCCGTGATGTACCGAGGGCAAGAAAAAAACACACCTTCTGTACATCTGGTTGCCGGACATGCTGGTAGACTTCTTCTTCAGGTAAGACACACTGCTTGTAGGACTGGAGCTTTCTTCAAACAACATACAGAGCGCCTGCTGAATAGAAAAAAGCTAATGATGAGTGTGTACAGGTGTGCTTTATACTCCTCCGGTTATTCCGTTACACCTTACCGTTCTAGCAACAAGCCAATAGGATTGGAGTGATTTCATTCACGTTCGGACCTGCTACGCCTAGAGGCGTTCCCATAGTGTCGTAACCGACGCTGTTCGAGTTCCCTCGAAGGGGAACTGGCCAAGACGCAGCATAAAAGAGCATAAATTAATGCATTGATAATATTTAATTTATTCTAAAATATAACGCAGGCATATTTTCTGCAAAATAAGTACTTTTAGTTTAAATAAAACAGCTGAAAAAGTTCCAGAAATTGTTAGTGTGCTGGAAGTCAAAATTAGCCATTTTAGTAGCTTGGACCAATCCTGCAGGCCTGTTTCTGTCATTAGCAAGCCAACTTCCTTTAGTGCTGTTTTTTGAATACTTTTGAATGTCCTACTTTCAAATCTCTGACTTCACCCACCTGTCATGTTTACTTGTCGCTAATGCTAATAAAAGGTAAGGCTGTATACTTCCTTGGAATCATCTTGAGCGTAACAGGTCAGGTCAAGAGACCCACCCCCCCTCAACTGTAACTTTACTTGCTGCTTGGCATTTTCTTTCTCTCTCCTGTCTGTCTGTGCAGCAGGGCGACAGGCATGTTCAGTTCTATACATACTGGAAGACCAGCTCAAATGTTAGCTTGTCGCCTTTGACAGCAATCCAAAAGTAATCCAACACTTTCCCACCCACCCACACACACACACACACAGCTCTGAACGTTATGTTTGACTGTGGAGCTTGTTGACTTGTAATTGTCTGAAGCATGTCGACAGCCAAACAGGGGAAAAAGTCAAGGGGGGGGGGGGGGGGGGGGGCAGCAAAAAAACCTATATTTGTGAGTGTTTGTCATCTCAATGGGGGGTGAGCAGCAGGATTGTGTTGTCAGAAACTCTAGCAAAACCTTCTAAATGGATGAATCAGAAAAATATATCCTTCATGCATCGTAAAATGTGGAGCTGCAGCATGTGCATTTCTAAATTTTCATCATGATTAAAATCTCCTTTTCTATGCTGCCAAACCCTCATTTCACAAAATGACACCACTTACATAATTTGCTGCTCCCGATCTGTCAGGTGAAGGGTATGTCAGATTAAATTAAATGATACATAAAAATGTTTAATATCTATTTGTCTGGTACTTCTGGAGTGTGGGCATGCAGTTTAATTTTTTACCGGAGGAGTAGATGGATGCTTTATTTGGGTGATACAGTTGGTTAATCTGGTGTGTTGCCTACGGGGCTAAAAGAGTGCAGTTTTCGGTGGCATAATAACCCAGTGGCCTTAATCTGGCTCCGCAACCACGGGGGGTGGGGGGGATTCCCTTGCTGCTCTCCTACTCTTCATGCCTTCCTTTTTGGCACCAGCATATATGGTCTGAGCTGCAAAGGCACAGAAAAATGCCATGTTTTCACCAGTCATGTGTGATCTAAGTGAATCTGACCCTCTACAATGAATTAAAAAAACAATCACAGTCTGGCTCTGAGGTGGCATTTCTCACTGAAAGTGATAAGAAATAAGGATCGTAGCAGACCTCTAATCTGTCTGCCACAGAGGGGGAGAAAAATAGTAGTGTGAGAGGCGAACTTCCACCGTTGGCCAAGTTGAAATCATTCATGGGTGCCTCGGCATCATGTAGCCAGAAGACCCATAGGAGCCTGAGCGTGCCCTTGATGACACATTAAGGCACGGAGAACCAGCCCCCAATGGCACTTTTAGACTTCACCGATGCCCTGCTGGGACTGCAGTGTCTGCCTGTATCTGCCTCTGAGGTTGGCGGGATCTGATGCTATCTGGCACTTCTGTGTTGTACGCTCAACCACAACACAGCTTTTAATAAGACCTCTGGCCATGACTTGACATGCATGCTGAATAATAAGAAAATAGCCTGTGGGCTTCATGAGGGAATAATTTGGAGCTACACTGTACAGCATTTGTGACCAAGCTTCCACCGTTTGCATTTCTTAACTGGAATGATGAGAATTAAGATAATGTCATTTTTATTATTAATATTACTTGAATAATATATAAACTGTGGCCTAGAGGTAGAGCCATTTGCCCACTAATGGGGATACTGGTGGTTCGATTCGGTGTGTGTTAGTTAGTATTAGTTAGTATTAGTTTCTTTAGATTGATGAGCAGTTGGCTTGTAGTATAAAGGGGCTTTGAGTGGTCGGAAGACTAGAAAGGTGCTCTATAAGTACAGTAAGAACATCGTGAGCATTGTACAATCCAGAGTCAAATTCCTCGTTTGTGTACACATACCTGCAATAAACTGATTCTGATTTTGATTTACCATGTAATCATTGTATTGCATCTCTTTTCTTCAATTAATAAATTGTTTCAGTTAGTTTTCAAGTCAAAACTGCCAAACCCTCTGTGGTTCCAGCTTGAGAAATTATTGATTTTCTATGTCATATATAATAGTAACTGCATCCAGTTACTATTATATATGACATAGAAAATCATTGGGTTTTAGAGAGCTGCTTGAACAAAAACAAGCAATTTGAATATGCCAAGTGCAATAAATTGGTTTTGTACTTTAAATGAGCAAGTCTTCCAATCAAAATAAATGATTTTGACTGTAATACCTTGTAAGATAAAGGATTGCATTACCTTCTTGTGATAAATGTTTTAACATCGGTGTAAATAATAAAGGATTTTTACAAGTAAGTCTACCATTTGGAATCGCTAAAAGAGAGGACATAGCTTACGTGATTTCTACAAGCAAGGTATGAATTTCCTAAGAACGACGCAGATTTCTGAGAAGATTGAAGAGATTATGTCCAAAGCAGGGTGGGAGAACCGGAGCCTAATGTACCTTTACATTTTGAGTGGCAGTTCTTAACATTGTCATTGGGGGAGGAGGTAAGAAAAGCTGCTATGACTCTGAATACAAGTCAGACATGGTTTGTCAGTTTTTGGAATTAAATGAATTCCTTATGAGAGGAAATAGTAGCTCTATGAAACCCTAAATATAGCTAGTTGGAAACAGTTTCCCCCATTGTCTAGCTCAGCATACCCTGCATACCAGATTTGATTGCATATACTGTACATACACAACGGTATATGACACAATTAGCTAGAGCCACTAAACCACTGCCGCACCTCTGTTTCTGCTTGGTCTCTTACGCGCAGTCAGTTTCTTCTGCCTGGACACATTCAATAACTATTTTTTGTCTCCACATTTAATGTGTGTGTGTGTCCCTCTCTCTCTTTCCGGTCTTGTGTCTGTCCTCTGTCTTTGTCAACTTCTCATTCTTTTAAAGACTGTAGCTGCCGTCTGTCTGTTATCAAAACGTTCCCTCTTTTTTCTTTCATCTTTGGCATCTCTGCTTTGTAGCAACACTGACATATGGAGAGTCAGATTTTTGTTTTTTACCTTTCAAGTTAAAATGTGTTGGGGCCTGGTCAGTGGTCCTTTATTCTGTGTTCCCTGCTGTCTGATGCTGATACATACCTCATACTTCCTCTATGGACATCCCCTCTCTGCTCGACAGTGTAGAGCACAGAGTGCCCAACTAGACGACGGGGCCCTGCTGCAGTCTGATTAAGACACAGTCACTGTGGTTGTCAGTGGCCTAGATTCATTTCATAGAGGCTTATTTGATTTTTAATGCTTAACATGGAAATAAAAAGAGAAGAAGAAGAGTGTTTTTGTGGGTATTGCACATTTCTCCAGGCGCGCTATTGTTGGTGACTCAGCTCAGTTTGTGTGAGACACTTTGGTGCAGTGTTTCAGTCTTCCCTAAAGTACCCTGCCCTGTATTAGTTACTGTGTGAAGGTGATGTCCACCTTTGTCTCTGAGGCAGGAGACGCCTGCAGGAGAAATCTGCTGACTGCTGAAGGACAGGTCTGTGACAGATGTAGAAGCACTAGGGTAGCGTATGTTGCACTGCATCATACTGCACAGTCCTCATTTCCTAGCCATACATTATAATGTAACATTAGTTTAGAGCTGTTAGGTCTTACTTTAATGTTATATTTTTTTCTGCTTTGGGGAATTCCCTCTCCAGTTAAGTGAATAATCCTTTGTAACTTAGTGCCATATATATTACCCTTTTGTCCTTAGTTCCGGCAGCTGCTAATGCTGAGTGTGGCTTCCCCAACCTGGCCTCTCTGTTAAGTCCACAGGCATAAGAGCTATTTACTCAACAGAGTCAGTGGGACATTGAATCCTAAATCTCTTCCCTTCCTCACGCTCCACTGGCCCAATTATGGACCCAATCACAGCAGCACCTACCACTAGGAAATGCCACTGTGTGGCAGTGAACAAAATGAGTGAATAAATGAGGGTCACTCCAGGAATTTGAGACATATAGAAAGTTAGAAAAGAGTCTGGGGTTTCATAAACATCAAGTTGTTGGGGTTTAAATTCACATATTTCAGTTCAAAATAGCTGTTTGTGTCAACACAGATAATAGGAAGTTTCCTACTGTGAGAAGTGCAGCTGCATTACTGAGTGTGAACATGTTCTGACTGTTAAATCGTATTAATGCTAACCATGTTATTTCTTCTCTCTCTGTCTCCTGTGGGTTTCCTCTGTTTATGATGGATTGCCCCTCTCATTCAGCAGGAAGCAACCTAAGGTATGTACGTTTCATCTGTTTCTGTTGCCACACAAAGAAAAAATGGGTAGCATCAACAGAGCTATGGCGCAGTATCAGCAGAAACAGTCAGAAATTCTTTTCAGTAGTGACTACTCACTAACTGTCAGTATCACAGATACTGAACTCACCCAGAAGTAGGATGCAGCACAGGCAACTCTATTCCCCCGAGGGGCTTGGAAGCATCCTGCACAAGTCGATCTACAGTTGTGGCGTTGTTTCTAGGGACATGATTGAGAGTGTTATAGTAGTTTGGTTGGTCAGCAGGAGCCGGATAGATGTCCGTGTGAATGTGTCAGCGCTCTAAGATCTCGTGGACACCCACAAAGGCTCCACAATGAGAGAGGGATGAGCGTGGACACTGGAGCAGTGTGTGTGCACATTCAAAGCTGCATTGTTGAAGTGCACCCCCATCTCCCCCCATGACAACACACTGGTGACTAGCTCAGAGATGTTTTACACACCAGGGACAGGCTTTGTGCTCAGTGCACTCGGCCGCTAACGGGACCAGGGGAGTGTTAACCTGGGCCACAGACGTGCGTGATCTCTGGGGCCTGTGAACCTGAGTTACCCTTCAATACCTTTATAATACCCTTCAGCTAGACAAGCACATGGCTGTCTGCTAAGTTACAGAGGCAATCAAATTAGTCTCCCTGCATTCTAAAGGATAAGCGGAGGTTGCAGTCCAATCACGTTCGACCAGTTTTCATCCTAGAAATGACAAAAGGGGCATTGTGCTTCTCAGCTTCATCATTATTTGTACTGCTGATTAATAGTAATTGTCCAATCAAGAACAATTTGTTGCGCAGTCACACCCTCAGGCTGGAAAGAGACAGACCGAAGGAGAATGACGCCCTAGTTACTAAACCAGCCCTAATTGAGAATGATGGCACTTTTGTTCCTTTGAATGGCACCCACTCACTTGTGTGAAGTCACAAGAGGAGGTCTTGCTTTCAAATCATTCAGTGATCTCAGTGCTTCCCATGCTGACTGTGCAACCAGTAGTTCCCTGGCCAATAGCCCGTATTATTATTAGGAGGGAGTTTAATTATTTGGGGTATTTGTGTAGGGGAAAGTGCTTTGGCACAGCAGCAGCAGTGCACTGAAAGCCAGGAGTAGTAACATCCAGCAGTGTTTTGCTTGCACTGCACGATGACAGTGCAGCTGAAATTCTTCCCCCATCTCGGAAGAAAGTGGCTGAGCTAGGTCAAAAATATTAGTTTTATTTCACATTTAGAGCCTTTTAACCAGAACAGAAAGTAATCAAAGTAGATTTGCAACTCATACAGTAAGAGAAGCTGTCTGTGTGGAGTGGGGGTCCTTGGTAAATGAGGCCACTGCTCTTCCCCAGAAAGCATCCTCTCTGTGTGTCATCCAGAGCTCATGCAGGTGCCTGGGGGACACAAGGGATCTCTGCTACTAAAGTCTGCGTTGTAAGACCCAGCGCTTAGGGCTGAGAGCCAGCCTGCACCACCGGGGAACAGCTACGGCCCCGTTTCCTTGGAGACGAGGGTCAGTGGGTGCTGGAATTTCTTCTGGGGAGCATTGACCCTGATTTATGAATTCATTTAACTCCAGCCACTATGACAAAACATGCAGCAGCTAACAGCGGATTTGTCCAGACAGTCATGGCTAGGCCTTAACGAGCATCACCTCGAACAATACTTGGTTAGACTTCATCTTGCTTAGTCAGACAAGCTCAGTCCTGCTGATTTACTGTATGGTGCAGCACAATAAGCCTGTTTATGTACCTCAGAAGGAGTAAAACCGCTACTAAGAAACATGAGATTGTGTTGTACTGTACATGCTTAGACAGGTGGGAGAAGTGTGTATTTACACTCCCTGTGCTGACTCCTCTGCAGGTGTTCGCTTTTGACCACTGTTTCTGGTCCATGGATGAGTCCAACGTTCCAAAATATGCCGGTGAGTCATAAATGCTGAAACTGATCCTTCACTCATCACCAAAGAACTCAAACCATGTCCCATGTAAAGACCTGCTGAGCTTTGTGCAGCAATAGTGCAGGGAAACTCCCTACTTAATGGAAAGCTCTTTTGCAAAGCAAAGCATGGTGTGGGCATACATGGGAATTTGCATTTTGAGTGTATAGATTAAAATATGCAATCAAGTTAGTTGTCTCTGTATTGTCTTAAAACGATAAAGTCATCATGGGGTTTTGTGCAATATACAATAAAATACTGAAAAGTTGTTGTTGTATCATATTGTGCTTCTTGTTATACTTATGTACCCACACACATGGTAAATTCAGTTTCGTCAGGGACCATTCATTCCCTTCTTCCATTCATTTCTCTAATTACTGTTGCACAGAAAAGGTTACAGCTACAGTTTTTGCAACATCTATAGAAAAGAGGTTATTACTGCCAGTCCGAGGGAGATTTACATAATGATTGTAGACATCTTCCTTGTCATATCACTCTAATTTTGTGATGGAAATGTAACGCCTACATCTGCTTTGTGCTGAACTGACAAGGCAATCTGTTCAGTGAAGAGCTGCCTCAAGGGCCCGGGCCAAGGCTTTATTTAGCTCATTAAACAGCTGTCCCATTCAGCAGGAGCATGGCAGTGAGCAACACAAGAGATTTCTCCACACAGCCCTGCATTTTCCACACTAGCAGACAGGAATTTGTCACTTTTCACTAGACCTATTCTTTATGGTTCCTTGTTTAGTATATTCATTTTACTACACTAAGGATGCAAACCAGACAACTAATAGTTATTATATAACTGAATGGTTTATCTGTTTACCATAATCCCCATGGTGAGAGATTCTTTGTCTTAAAGGTCAAGAGGTGGTGTTCAAGTGCCTTGGAGAGGGAATACTTGAAAACGCATTCCAGGGATATAATGCCTGTATATTTGCCTATGGACAAACAGGTAACTGAAAATCCAGATGAAATCTACATTGAGTCATTCATTTTCAAAAAATATTTTTTTGCTGAATCCATTACACCATGCAGTCATTGAAGCATTTATAAATAATGAATAGCCTCTATTATACGCAATGTTAAGTCTTTAAGTGTATTCGCAGGTTGCTTTGTCTCCAGATGTGTCCGTAGAAAGTTTAAAGAGCAGGAAGACTTGATCACACTGGTGAATCACTTAACTCACATCCTTCCTCATCCAGAATCACATTAGCTCCTTTATCCCACTTCCTGTCTTAGAGGGAAAATACTTGGTAAAGAGACACACCTACTGAAAGGTTTGATGTATAAGAAAACAAGTTTTCGGCATTTAGCACAGTAGTCATTATGGGAACTAGAGAGGCACGTGATATTTGGTTTGGCATTTATAAGCAGTCTTAGTCTAATCAAGAACCGTCATAATAAGGTAAAATTTAATTAAATTTTACCGAAAAATTATGTTGACATGTCGGCAGTGTGGAAGCATTTTAAAGTGTCCGAGAAAGACGCTGCTTGCGGACACTGTTCTGCTGAATTGTCTCCTAGCACATCCACTCTATCTGTGGTTGACTTCTTAGAAAAAGCAACAAACAGTCTGACCCGCTTTAAGTTTCTGTCACTTGTTTCCGAGATGGCGATTAAGCTAGCCTCACCTAAGTGCACACATATTCAAGCCTTTATGGTAACTGAAACGGACCAGTGCGAGCTGACAGGCAGGTTAGTGACTTTATCCTGTCATTTTCTCTCTTTACAAAGACAAGTGTTGCCGTATGAGAGTCCTACCTGAATACAGTAAGACATTTATCATATTGGGTCGGACTTGATGAATTTAGCGTGAGAATACACATGTCACAACGTCCAGTTTTCAAAAAAAGGTGTCTATACAGTGTGGAAATAAGATTAATTGGATTATATTCACAGAAAGTATCAAACATGTTACATGTGTACATTAAAAGTAAATGGACATATGTAATTTACTTTACCGGAGCATCTTGGGCCTCGGACTCTATTTTTCTGTATTTATACTCTGTATTTCCAGATCCTATGGGAAACACTGAGTAAAAAGCACGTTTTGACTATTTAATTTATGCAAAATAATGTATGTAAAAAAAATGTGCAAAAATGTGAATGTACTTGTTCGGTATTCTGCATTCAGCAAATCTTTCATTTCGGTGCATCCCTTATGGCAATGTTTGTTTGTTTGTTTGTTTGGCGCCACCATGAATTTGACATTTGTGCTTTTGAGTGAAGTATTGGATGGATCGCTTTGAAATTTTGTACAGACATTCATGATGAATTACAATAACGTTGGTGATCCCTGATTTGCCCAATACTAGAGTTTATGCAAAACTAATAACATTCCTATCAACCTTAGATGTACTATGTGTTTAGTGATAATTAGCAAATATTAGCACACTAACATGCTAAACTAAAATGGTGACCATGAAAAACATTGCTCATCTGCTCAGCATATTAATTTTGTCATTGTGAGTTTGTTAGCTGACATTAGCACCACTGTGCCTCAGTACAGCACCACAGAAATAGGTTACAATGTTTAGAGAATTTGTTATTATAGGAGCGGGAGTTTTCAGCAGATTTTCTCAAACATGAATTAGCAAAAGAACTTCTGAAATCAAAACAGTTTGTGGTCGTAGGAGAGACTCAAATTCAGTTGTACTGTTATTGTAGCTCTGTAATGTATAGACCTCTCTCTATAGGGGATACAATCATGTGTGAATCTACAATCTCCATCCAGGTTCAGGCAAGTCCTTTTCCATGATGGGGAATGGGGAGCAGCCAGGTTTAATACCTCGACTCTGTTGCTCGCTGTTTGAGAGGGTCAGCAGAGAGGGGAATGAGGCCCATACTTTTAAGGTGGAGGTGTCCTTCATGGAGATCTACAATGAGAAGGTCCGTGACCTGCTCGATCCCAAAGGGTGAGTCTGATGTGTACTTTTTCATTAGGAGAAGGATGTGTGACCTGTATAACCTCGCTGAATTTAATGAGCTAATGCTTTTGACAGACACAGCTGGTTGCACAAACTGTGATGTAATTTTTCCCTTTTTCTTGATTCGCTCTGGCTTCAACACGAGCAGTGACCTCTCTGTCAGCTCCCACTTTGTGTTAGTTTGCATCTCTGTTTATAGCTCTGTTGTGTCTAGTAGTCTGAATGGGGGACAGCGACAGAACATTGTGAGTAGGAAGCTCAACCCAGTCATTTCCTGCAGAACAGCGGCCAGCATCATCCTCTGACACTGCTGCATTCTTCGCCTCCGTGGTCTGATGTGGGCAAGCAGACTGCAGGGGATAGCAAACTGTGAAAGAGTGTGTTTCAGGGACATCTGTTAGTGGAGCTGGGAGCAGGAGAGCGGTCAAAGCAGCCTGTGAAGCGAGCCCCAGAGAGGGCTCTGTGTGCTGCAGATGTCTGAAGATGCAGCCAGACCCATTTCGATGGCAACTTCCTCTCACTTATATAACAAGCCTCACACTCCCTTTATTTTCCTGCCTCTGTGATTTTTAGGCTTAAACTTCGGCTGGGGTATAGACACATGACAGAGAGTCAAGTGTAAATAGGATCTGTTGTCACACAATGAGATGGTAGCCGGCAATGGTCTTTCTAGTGGTTGCATCCTCTTGTTTGCTGCAGTGGGTGGTAGATTACAAGAGTGGAAGCAGGGAACCTGATTTCTGCCAACCTCCGTTGTTCTGTAGCCATGGAGAGGGATTCAGAGACTCTTATTGATCCATAGGATTTCTCCTGAACACCTGGCAGGCCGCCAGGCGAAGATGAACTCCAGTTTATCCACCTGCACCATCTAGTGAGACCCCTGGCTACACTCAGTTTAAATTTGTGACACAGCACATGTATTCTATTAGAATGCAATTCACATTTTGTTCAGGAAAGTCTATCCTAACAGAAATCGTGCATCATCATCAAAGATAAGTCTGGTAATATTCTTTTTATTTAATGTCACCAAATACCACAACAAGTCCAAAAACAACGATATAGCTTGAAGCCTGATATAGCTTATCGCTCTATCCTCATAGATGAGCCATCAATGAGCCGACGTGTTCCTACATTACAGTGAGCATGGACACTGTAGTACATTTTGAGTCAATCCCACACACACTGTTCTATTGTTCAAAATATACATTAGAGCAACTGCTGCTGAAAATGGTTCCCAACAAATACACTATTTAATCCTGTTTAGTAACACTACAGTTCCCACTTGTTTGAGAAATTGAAGCCCGCTGGAATGTTTTTAAAGATTTACATCTTTTCTAGGAACCTTGGGACTGAGAGCGACACGAAAGGCTGAGAAAGTCAGAAAGTATTAAGAGATGGAGTAACACATTGTTTGTGTTGGTCTTTTTTAATAAGATTTGTTGACTATAAAACATTCTCAGCCATGTCCTTTAGGAAATTCAGAAACTCAGAATCGTTTTTTTTATGTGACAACTTGGCATCAAACTCCTGTTAGCATTTTATTGTAGTTGTAATGCATTCAAGAATTAATTATTTTAATATCGCACAAGTGGTGTAGTATAGTAAGAATACCAGATGAGATATCGTGCCAGAGATATTTATGCTATTGAAGTTATTCTGAAGTAGCATTGTTACCAAATACCAAATAGGAGGCTGTTTCTAATTTTCCAAGCATGAATTTGAGTTAATGTTCAAAGAGGAGTAAATAAGTCATATGAGCTTCTAAAAACCCTGAACCATTAATTTATATTTTCATTCATTCTGATCGAGCACTCGAGCAAGGTCAGAAGAGATGCTTTTAGCTTCTCCAAAGAAATCATTTGTTAAGCTGCCATATGTGCTACATGTTACATGAAAATGACCTCACTGATAGAGGAATCTCAAATGTGAATTATAAATCCCTGTTCAAATTTCTCTGCTTTTCTTCTCTTTCTTTAAATCATTGTGGTGCTTTCTCTATTTTTCAAGGAGCCGCCAGTCCCTGAAAGTTCGGGAACACAAAGTCCTGGGTCCATACGTGGATGGTCTGTCTCAGCTGGCTGTGACCAGCTTTGAGGTGCGTCTTTCACCCTTCTGTCATCCCGCTTCGACCAGATGCGAAGCTGCATCCACCCTGTATCACTGACCAAAAGCCTCATCTTTCACATACACATTGACATGATTTATACAGCATCCGGCAGAAATGCCGTTGTATCATATCCCCAGTTGTCAATGCACTGATTTACATTCGGAATAACCATTTAGTTTGAAATCCTCCCAAGTGCAGAAACTCTAATGACGCCTTTTCCTGATGTGGGGATGTAGTCATGGGGTTTCGTGTAGTTTATATGCCAAGCCTTGGCAGGGCCTTCCTTAATTAAGTTTAAACATCTCCACCCTGTTCCTCTGTGTGCTGCCTGATATTAGTCCAGTGGATTGCCAACAGCCTTGGCCCACTGCCTGCTGTGACCCAGCTAAATTACTTGGTACACAGCCATATGTGCATACTGTCTGACTTAACTGTAATCATAATGTTTTTTTTGTGAAATGTGTTCAAATTGTGTCTTTTTTCAAAAGTTTACTTTCTTTTATGACCTCACTCTTATTGTTTTAGGACATTGAGGTGTTAATGTCAGAGGGGAACAAATCTCGCACAGTTGCAGCCACCAACATGAATGAGGAGAGCAGTCGATCACATGCGGTCTTCAGTATCATTGTCACACAAACGCTTTATGATCTACAGTCTGGGGTCAGTCTTTTCTTGCTTTTCACCCACTTTCACAATGAATTGCTCTGAATTTACTGAAACTAATGACCTCATATAAATATATTTGTCTTATCATGGGTCCGACTGACGGTTTGTTCGTGTTGTGATTGTAAACAGAATTCAGGGGAGAAAGTGAGCAAGTTGAGTCTGGTTGACCTGGCAGGAAGTGAGCGAGTGTCCAAGACTGGAGCTGCTGGAGAGAGGCTCAAAGAGGGCAGCAATATTAACAAGTAGGTATATTTCTGATATGAAATACACATAAATATATGAAGGCCAATAATCATTTGACAGGTTAACACTGAAGGTTCTCAAATAGTTGTTTTGTGTGTTTGTAGGTCTCTCACCACATTAGGCTGCGTGATTTCTGCTCTGGCTGATCAATCAGGAAAGGGGAAGACCAAGTTTGTGCCGTACAGAGACTCAGTCCTCACCTGGCTATTGAAGGTTTGACCCACAAATATTTAGGGCCCGAGCATGAAACATGCGAGGACCCTAAATAGGATTATTATTCTTTCTTTCTTTCTTTCTTTCTCCCAAATGAATCGCACTTTTGATGGCCTAAATGTCCACAAAAACTCACCAAACTTTGCACACAGGTCAGGTCTAGTGAAAAATTACGTATTTTAAGGGTCTCGCTCATGGGCGTGGGAAAATGGCTCTATAACGCCACCTGCAAAGTTGGAAAAAATTAGCCCCCGCGCCTACTTCAACCTACATGCAAATTTTCTGGGGACATGTATCATATCAAGACACCCAAAAAAGCCTCAAGAACCCATACCCTAAACTCAACAGGAAGTCAGCCATTTTGAATTGAAAGTGCGATTTTAACCTCTTTTTAACCGTTTACAGGGTGCGTACTTTAACGAACTCGTCCTACAGATTTAGTCCGATCGACTTCAAATTTCTGCTGTGCCTTCTAAAGGCATTGACGATGAAAAGTTGTGCTATCTGTGAGTTTTCGTCAATGGGCGTGTCCGTGACGCGGCGTCCAAAATCAGTGATTAAGACATTGATGATGCTATGTTGTGAATCTTGTGAGTTTTCAGATAACGGTGTGTCCTTGGTGTGGCGTCAAAGTTTGATGCTTCGCCATGACACAGTGAAGTTGTTGTAACTTCACTGTACATGCTCATATCTCTACCAAATTTCACACATTTCATAACACTCCCGCCCTGAACACATGTACATGCTGGCATTCACCCATGGTCATAGCGCCACCTGCTGGCAACAGGAAATTAGTTTTAACGAAGCAGCCCCCGTGGCATGTTTCACCTACATGTATGAAATTTCTGTGACAAATGTATCATGTCCAGACGTACCAAAAAGCCTCTTGGAGTGATGCCCTAAACCCAACAGGAAGTCAGCCATTTTGAATTTTACAGTAATTTTTGGATGATTTACACACTCAGTACTTTAACGAACTTCTCCTAGGGATTTAGTCCGATCAACTTCAGATTTCTGCTGTGCCTTCTAAAGGCATTGACGATGAAATGTTGTGCTATCTGTGAGTTTTGGTGGATGGGCATGTCCGTGGCGTGGCGTCAAAGATCAACTCTTCGCCATGACACAGAAAGTTGTTGTAACTTCAGTGTACATGCTCACATCTGAACAAAACTTTACATGCTTGATAACTGTCCCGCCCTGAACACATCTACACGCCAATATTAATTTCTAGTCATACCGCCAAGTGCTATCTAGCGCCACAAAGGGGACACAGGAAGTGACGAATAACACCTTCATTCAGTGTCCGAAGCGCGTAGGAAATTCACAGCTGCACCGGCGGAGCTCCAGAATATGCAACGCGGCCGCCTCACACCCCGACGCGCTACACGTGCGAGGGCCCGCCCAACGCTGCTTGCAGCTTTAATTATAACTGCCTTCCGTTTTGTTTGTTACAACCATATTATTGTTCTAGTAGGGCTGAAATGTGACTGAGAGGTGGCCAGAAATGATCCTTTGTTGTTGCCGTCTTTGCACCATGCATGTTGACAGAAAGGAAAAATTTTGCAGCTATGCTTCCTCTCAACATGTTTTCTTGTCTTCAGGACAACCTTGGCGGCAACAGCAAGACAGCCATGATAGCCACAGTGAGTCCAGCAGCTGATAACTACGAGGAGACTCTGTCCACACTACGTTATGCCGACAGAGCCAAGAGAATCGTCAACCACGCCGTGGTGAACGAAGACCCCAATGCTCGGATCATCAGAGAGCTCAGGGAGGAAGTGGAGAAGCTCAGAGTTCAGCTCTCTCAGGCTGAGGTGAGAGAAGGGTTTGGGCAGACCGAAGAGGCTCACAAATTATGAAGGAATCTACATCGTACTGATGCTGGTTGTTTTTTCCATTCATCAGTCTATGAAGGCTCCTGAGCTGAAGGAGAAACTGCACGAGTCTGAGAAACTCATTCAGGAGATGACTGTCACCTGGGAGGAGAAACTAAGAAAGACAGAGGAAATTGCCACGGTATGCCCATCAGTCATCATCCAAAATGTTAAATTCTAATTCAGCATATTAACTTGTACAGTTACAGTGTTATTATCTATGTTAACAGGAGCGTCAGAAGCAACTGGAGAGCATGGGCATCTCTCTGGAGACATCAGGGATTAAAGTGGGTGAAGACAAGTGTTTCCTGGTTAATCTGAATGCTGATCCTGCCCTAAATGAGCTGCTGGTCTACTACCTGAAGGTAATACAGTTTTTTACTGGTCGCAGGTACGAACCAGTCTTCACTGCCATTTTCAGCCTCCTGCCTTTTAGATTTTGCCATTAGTACATCAGGATTTATACTTATTTGTGCGATTACAAAGTCTCAGATGGTCACTCTAGAAAAATACCATGAACAGTTAAATGCATTTATGAGGACTTTTTCAGTGTAAACTCTGTAACCTGTATCCGCACCCACTGTTCCCCTTAAATTTCAATTTAAGGAGCTCTAAAAGAAGAGAAATATAACATGTACACTGCATGACAGTGTTGCACTTTTATTCTTATTCCAAAGGTTTATTAAAGCAATATAATGTTTATATTAAGATACACATTCTAACCAAAGATGGCATTTTTGACATCAACAATAAAATAGTTTTGTTAGATTTGACAGATAATTTCAGATGTTGCTGAGTCCAGTAAGAGAAGGTCTAGGTCTGGGCTTTGCAAAGCACTGAAGTGGAACACCAGTTAGCTCGACCTGTAAGAGCATGTGAGAAAGCAGCCTGTGCAGAACAACAGGCCTTTGTCTGGGTTCTGCAGGCCAGCCTGGCATATCAGTGTGGAATGAGTGAAATGGGTTAGTTCACTGCAGGGTAGGACATCCTCTAGAAGCTGGGATGTTTTTTTAACAACGCCTACTCGGCAATGAGAGAGACACACGTTTTTTCACTTGGGCCTATTTTTGCTTTGGTTTTACTCTTGAATTTAGTGAAATTAAAGACTTACCGAGTTTTATTTTTGTTACTTGTGTGAAAATTGGTTCAATAAACAACTGGTTGTACTTCTTAAGGTTGACCTGAAAGTTGGAACAAAATGTTGGGTGTAATTATTTTCAGAGCTGCCATTATAGTATCCTTAATCTGTCCTCCACCTCTGTGTAGGAGCACACTCGTGTGGGTGCAGACACGTCTCAGGACATCCAGCTGTTTGGGATCGGTATCCAGCCGGAGCACTGCGTACTGGAGCTCTGCCCAGATGGTGATGTCACCCTGATACCCATAGGGAATGCCAGGTGAGCTACTGTACAACTATCTCCTACATACTCTCTGTCTGTGTCTGTGTATCTCTCTGTCGTCTCTCTCCTTCATGGATGACTGGACCACAGTGTTTCACATGACCTCACTGTACAGGAATCTGTGATCTGAGCTCCTCGCTTTGATATCAGAGCCATGTCCCCCTCCCACCACAAAGAGATTGTTCCTTCTCAATTAGTTTTCCCTGTTTAAAGATGAAGATTATAATTCCATGTGACATCTTCATTATTATAATTAAATTCCTCTGTTTTCTACAGGACCTGTGTGAACGGAACAATGATTGATTCCTTGGTGCACCTGTGGCATGGAGATCGTATCTTATGGGGCAACAATCACTTCTTCAGGTATAAGACTTGTCATAGTGTGGCCACATTTAAATTTGCGTGAAAGGAAATTAAAAAGTCACTGATTGGAAGTCCATTTGCTCTGTAGGATTAATCTGCCTAAACGAAAGCGGCGGGACCGTTTAAAGGAACTGGAAAGAGCTTCTCCCAGAGACAGCTTCGTTGAGGCGGATGTGGAGACTGCCAGCGAGGCCTCTTCTGAGCAGGACTACAGCTATGAGTTTGCCCAAATGGAGGTCATAATGAAGACTCTGGGAAACAATGGTATGATTAGGATAATCTACATGATCCTTTAGGCTTTCAGGCCACATCTGTATGCAATGTGTTTCCACTTAGGTTTCTCAAGCTTTAGCTTGTTCCAGGTACTCTGACCAAATCATAACATCATGTATGAAATTACATTATTGTAAAACAATACTTTATCTCGTTATCTTGAACATAGAAAAGTGCAATTCTAGTGTTAACTGCAGCAATCAGCGTACTATTTTATCAGATGATTATTGATACAAAATCCAAATTTTTGTAGCCAGAGGCAACCTGGGTGGTCTACCACAGCTGAGACAGAGCTCAAAGAAACGATTAAATTTATCATTATCAAATTTTTTTAAACTACAATTAAAATGTCTTATATATATATATATATGTCTTAAATATATAAACATATACAGTTTACGATAATACAAGACAAGGTGCAAAACTTAATATCTGAGAAGATGGAGTGACCAAATATTTGACATTTGTGCTCAATGAGAAAAATATTAGTCCATGACAGGAACTACATCTTCAGGCATGTATCAATAATTATTTAATTTCTTATTAAATCACTTTATTTGCATCAGCTATGGTGGTTGCTTCTTTCAGTGTAGAAGCTTCGCCCACTGCTGCTCCTGTATAATCGAGCCTTGTATATTGCAGTGAGAAATGTGTTGTTTCTCATTTGTGTAGACCCTATGCAGAATGTGGTCCAGGTGCTGGAGAAGCAGTACCTGGAGGAGAAGCGGATGGCTCTGGAGGAGCAGAGGATGATGTATGAACGAGAGCTGGAGTCGCTACGGCAACAGCTGTCTCCCGAGAAAACACCACAACACCACCGCAGCAGCAGCGAGCGCCTCACATTCCCGACGCACACACCGCACAGCAAACTGCGACTGTGGACAGAGGAGCGGTTAGTGGAGTGCACTCACACATGTACTAATACACACAAAGTATATTGTATATATTTATGAAATATTCACAACATCCACCTTACTGAGCTATACCTAGTTATCCCCAGAATATCCTCAAATTGGCTTGGTTAGTTAAGATTTTGTTGAATTCTGACTGACTCTGGGTCAGTTCCTGCAGGTTTATCAGTGAGGCATGATGCTATAAAGTTCCTCCTCACCTTAACGTGCTACATCAGATATAGAAAGTGAGCTGAAATTTAGAAAAAAGTTTGTCATGTTGCTGTAATAATCCCGAGTTGTTACACTCCTGCTGAACATATAATTTGAAAAATGGTACAGTGAAGGGATGCACTGTGAAATTTGCCTAAAGAACAGACAACATTGACAACATGGCAGCATCTACCATGCTGGATTCAGCCTCAACATTGTATACTTTACTGAGAGAAACTAGGCCCCTCTGCACATCATTGTAGCAGTGAGCTCATGTTTGTATAACTGATAGCTTGTTTTTACTGATGTTTCTTTTTCTTTTTTTTTCTTTTTTGCTATTCTCGGTAAACTCTAGTCACTGTGGTTTGTGAAAATACCAAAAAGAGAGCCAAATCTGAGATGCAGGAATCACTACAAGTCTCCTACTTACACTTAAACATCACATATTTTTCAAGTCAAAGTGTGGTCAATCAGTAAATTCCTTCTCAACTCTGACTGAATGATCTCTATGTTCTGTTGTCTGTGTGTGTCAGGGATGAGCTTTTTCGTCAGAGCCTTTCTCGACTCAGGGAGCAGGTCATGAAAGCCAACACCTTGGTGCGAGAAGCCAACTTTTTGGCAGAGGAGATGAACAAACTGACTGACTATCAGGTCACTCTTCAGATTCCTGCAGCCAACCTCAGCGCCAACCGCAAGGTCAGATCTCTGAACCACCACATCACCTTACTAGAGGCTATTGTATCTCATTAGTACAGTTATGAAATATAACAAGGGTCTAAATATGTTACCCTGTTTTTAAATAGCGCGGAGTGATAGTGAGCGAGCCGGCCATCCAGGTGCGGAGAAAAGGGAAGGGGACCCAGGTGTGGACCATTGAAAAGCTGGAAAACAAACTGGTGGACATGAGAGACCACTACAGGGACTGGAAGGAAGACACAGAGGAGATGGTAAGAAACAGAGAATCAAAAACAGTAAAAGATACGTAGAAAAGTTTAAAGTGTGAATTTGATTAAGTTGGGTTTTTTTTTCAGAATAACAGGGCAAACAGTAATCACTGTGACCCATTCTGTGAGGCACAAGAGAACCACAACCTGATTGGAGTGGCCAACATTTTTCTGGAGTGCCTTTTCCATGATGTTAAACTGCAATATGCTGTCCCCATCATCAGCCAGCAGGGAGAGGTAAGGGTACACTGACATAGACAGATTAATACACAGATAAATGATTCATTCTGCAGCTTTCAGATTATTATATTATGACTGTATGAAAGGATGATGAAATAGGTGGGGAACATTTAGAGGCAGTAGACATTTTTTTTGAATGGTTGAGATGATGTCTTCCTGCCCTGTGTAAACAGGTAGCAGGCCGCTTGCACATTGAGCTGATGCGAGTCAGTGGAGCTGTCCCAGAGCGTCTGTCTGGGGGAGACGACTCGTCAGAGAACTCCAGCGAGAGTAGCTGCTATGAGGTGATGGACACCAATGGGGAGATCGTCCACATGGCCAAGAGGCTCACCTGCAGGGTAAAAGCATCTCATCACTTGGAAGATACATAATTTGTACAGGAATAGTTTAGCTTCTTTTTGTTTGCAAATGACACAGGCATTTCACTGTTAGATAATGGTGTAAGACTTTCACAGTACATCAACGCTAACTAACTGAGCTTCATCCTATCTACTGATCTCTTTGCTACAGGTGCGGATCAGGGAGGCTACAGGTCTGCCGCTCAACCTGTCAAACTTTGTTTTCTGTCAGTACACATTCTGGGAGCACGGTGAGCCCACTGTGGCTCCTCCCATGGTCAGCCCAGACAGACCTTCTCCTCGAAGCCCAGATGCCCAGTTTACTGTCCAGTTTGATCACTGCAAGGTGAGTGAAAATGGGCTGTTGGTGTCTTATCTTAAAGCATTAATCAGAATTTTACATTTCTGTAACATTTGTTATCTAGTTTTATTTACTACTAAATAAAACTATTAAATCTACTACAAACCTCTTGTCTTTGTGCAGGACTATTTGGTGCATGTGACGGATGAGTTTTTGGAGTTTATATCAGATGGAGCTTTGGCAATAGAAGTGTGGGGTCACCGCTGTGCTGGGAACGGACGTTTACTCTGGGAGCTAGACGCACTGGAGGCCAAGACCCAGACACTTCGAGACAGGTATATGTGTCATGCTCAGACCTTTGCATCCACAGACACACACATGCACTGACATTTCACACCTCACTAATCTTGCCTGTGGTGTTTTCTAGGTGGAATGAAGTGTCTCGCAGGATTGAGCTATGGATCTCCATCCAGGAGCTGAATGAGCAAGGAGAGTACTCATCTGTGGAGCTGAGTCCTGGAAAAGACATTAGCACAGGAGGAGTCTTCCAACTCCGCCAGGTCAGAGAAGAACTATGAGCAAGTTTCTGTTTTAGTCAGCCAGGCTGCCCTACATCAAACACATACCTAGGAGGATCATAGCTAATTATGTAATTCTAAACAGCCTTATGCATGTAGTACTTTGAAAGTGCAGCACTGGAAGCAGCACTCTTGATGTCGAATTATGGGGATTTGTCCAAGCAGGGTCACTCCAGGAGGCTGCAGGTGTGTGTAAAGCCAGTCCAAAACTCAGGCACTCTGCCTCTGCTGGTGGAGGCTGTGCTGTCTGTCTCTATTGGCTGTGTGTCTGCTCGCTCCACCAAACTACAGAGACCACTCGACAGCTACCAGGTTTGTGAAACACAAACACACATTTTAGCATTTACTCACATGCCACTTAGACTATGAACCTATTGTGTTGAGAAAAATAGGATGCTGGGTTGTATGTAACAGATTTGGCATTAAAGCAGAACAGTGCTTTGGGAACAGTATGCTTGTTTCGTGCCAGTGATATACAATATTATGCTGATTAAGCCAAAGCATGTTTAGTCCATCTCTGGTTTCGTGCCATGACTGTTTCATCTGGATAGCTGGCAGTAAGCCTAAAGAAGGCCAAGGAATGTACAAACTCATTAGTACCCTGTTTGTTTCGTTAACATGCACTGATGTGCCCTGATGTGGAAAGGAAACGCCTTTTTATTTATTTTTCACATTCAGAATATTTAAAAGAACTCTGGGACTGATTTATGTTAGTTGACATTAGTCAAAAGCATATAAACATGCATTGTTCTTTCACACACACACACACACACACACACACACACACACACACACACAGATTCCTAGAAAGTTACATGAGCGGTGACTGCAAAGCTATGAGCTGTCATGTCAGGGCCTTTTCTGTTTCCCCACATTTGACTGAGTGTGTTCTCTCCTGCCAGAGAGAGGTGGAAGACGATGTGGATAGTTATCAGGTATCCTCTCTCAGTCTCCTCCTGCTGCTGCTCCCCCTGTAGATCATTCTGCAGCATGAAGGAAACCAACTGGTCATGTGTTTGTGACTAGGCCTGTTGCTGAGGGCATGTGAGGCAGGAGGCAGAGGGTTGTGCCTCCACCAACAGAATGAGTGCTTTATTAAACAGTAACTGCACATGCGGATGATTCTTGATGCTGTAATTATCATTCACACCAACCATTCTTTGGCAGCCCTCTATGCAAAACACAGAACCACCCATGGCTGAGCTCCCAGCCGGCAGTCTGTCTGCCAGGGATCTTGTCCCGCTCTCTCTTGCCTTTCCCCTCAGGTTGCGCACACTAATTCTACTGTTCGCTTGTCACAACTGAAGATCTGCAGGAATAATAAGCCTCACTTAATCACACGGGCATTGCATGGCTGCATGATTTACGGTACTTTGCATGATGTAAGTGTGTCAACGTCAGAAGCGAAATATGGTTGGCTTTGAGCTCTGTTGGTTACTGTGGACATTGCAAAGATGAGTCTCCTCTCCGTGGTTCACTCACGGAGTTATCTGCTGTGCCTCCAGGTAGGACTTTGGGTGGCTGTGTGTGCATGTGAGGACATGTTTGTGTGTGCATGCACGTGTGTATGTGTGAATCCAGGTGTGTAAGTTGAAAAGGGGCCAAAGGGAGGTTTTATGTGTGTGTGTGTTTTGAGAATTTGACCATTATTGTTTTTTAGCCAAAAATGCCTGAAGGTTTTGATTTTTAACACCTTGGGTTTGGGAACTAGGATTAGCTTTCACTTGGCTTGGGTAATTTATTGGAACTGGGTGTATTAAGGAGCAGTTATGGAGGTTCTCCCTCACACAAATCGGCCCTGTGCACCTTCACCTTGCCCTGTTAACACTTAACCGTGCCCCGCAGCACATTCTCTGCCTTACCGAGTCAACTGGCACTGATTCTATTCTCTGTCTGATTCCAGGAGGAAGACCTCAACTGTGTTCGAGAGCGCTGGTCAGAGGCGCTGATCAAACGTCGGGAGTACCTTGATGAACAAATCAAGAAAATCATCAACAAACATGGTGAGTCCTGTGCCCTGTGTCAAAGCTACTACCTGCTGAACGGCCTGCAGAGTGGCTTCTCTGCGCTATTTGCATTTACAGCATGTTTGTCCGTGTGTTGTGCTGATTTATGTATCCAGAGAAGTCAGAGGAGGATATTGAGCGCGAGGCTCGGCTGGTGGAGCAGTGGGTTGGCCTGACTGAAGAGAGAAACGCAGTGCTGGTACCTGCACCTGGCAGTGGCATCCCTGGAGCGCCTGCAGACTGGTAAACCCACAAACACACTTCCATGCACATGTCAGAGTCACTTAATTTGCACTCCTTTGCTTTTTTTCACCATTCACCTCATATTCAACTCCCTGTAGGACCCCACCTGCAGGAATGGAAGCTCACATCCCTGTACTTTTCCTGGATTTAAATGGTAAGGCAGATACATCCTTCATATAACTGATATTTCACAGCTTCCTCTCAGGCTGTACAAACACTAAATCTCTTTTATGCCACTAGCCGATAATCTGACAGTAAATGAGCAGCTGACCGGCCCACATGCTGCAGGCGTTAACTCTATCCTGCCGAAGGAGCATGGAAGCCAGTTCTTCTATCTGCCCATCATCCGGCACAGTGATGAAGAGGTAATCAATGGATTTGACTTTACTGCCCTCTTGTGGCCAAACAGGGAACCCTGGGAAACAGACAGACCTAAAAATGGGCATTTCATTGTGACTTGCTATATGACCACCATATGATCCTTGACTTATAAATGTTAATTTACATTTTTCACAAAGGCTTAGTTGAATTTTGCTGATTTTACTGCATTTGCTGCTAAAAATATTTTTTTTCTCAGATAATCATGCACAGACAAGAGTACTTTAGGGCAACATGTTTTTCCTACAATTATGTGCATAATTTAATAATTACGCAGTCATGTAATTGCAACGCCATCACACATGAAAGCAAGCTCTGAAAAGGAAACTCATCTTAATATCGTCATTTCATTTACTTTGATGTTGAGCAGCAGCACTAACCCCACTGTAATCATTGCCCTCTTTATTGTGCTAAATTGTGCTAAACTGTCATGCGATGGTAATTTTCCTGCTCATTACTCAACTGCTGCAAACCCAAAGCTACAGCCCACCTACATGACTATAATCCTTGTCTCTGTGTATGGATTACAGTCATGTAGGTGGGCTTCTCTTTCTGTAGACGATTATAGGGCTACATTAATAAAAACCAACTCTTCCAATTCACCAGGTGTCTGCAGCATGCTCCTGGGACTCATCCATCCACGATTCTGTGCACCTCAACCGCATCACGTCTCCTAACGAACGCATTTACCTGATCATCAAAGCCACAGTGCAGCTCAGCCACCCTGCCTCTATGGAGCTGGTGCTCCGCAAAAGGATTGCTGTCAACATCTACAACAAACAGGTTAATACAAGAGGGATGGGATTTAATCAGAAAAGGTCAGCCCGCAGCAGAGGTGGGGTTTACAGGGATGGATTTTGTTTTAATGAGCAACATAATTTTGATTTGTTTCCCACAGAGTTTCACTCAGAGTCTCAAGCGAAGAATGTCCTTAAAGAACACGCTTTATTCTTGTGGTGTGACATATGAGATCGTTTCCAACATACCAAAGGTACAACTCATCTCAGTTCTCTTCATTTTACCACTGTATCTAACACTGGCTGCTTTCTAGATGTGTGACAAATAACCAGTTTGGTGTTTATCTTCATCCACCGTTTTCTATTTCTCTTCTTTTCCATTTCCAGGCTTCAGAGGAGCCAGAGGAAAGAGAAACCTTGGCGCTCATGGCTGCTCGCGGGGACAGCGAGGAGACTCAGGATGGAGAAACCTACATAGAGAAATACACACGGGGAGTTCTGGAAGTGGAGAACATCCTCAGTCTGGAGAAGCTACGACAGGTATTACATTAGCATATTGACATACTGAAACGCTAACAATCTGTTGAGGTTAGAGGTGCTGTTTAGTAAAATGTGTGATTTAGTGCACTGTAAATCATTCATCTATTGGGTGACATGTAAAGACGCACCTGTCTTTGTTTTTTTTGTTGCTGAAGGCAGTGACAGTGAAGGAAGCGCTCACCGCCAAGGGGAGACACCTAAGAAGGAGTATCAGCACACCAAATGTACAGCATGTAATGAGAACATCACTCACTGCACTGTCCACTGAACTATGTGGAAATAATTGTTATTAAATAATATGACACTAATGACATCTTGTTTTTTGCTCTCCAGTCTTCGTGTAGTAAAACAGACCTGACAGGGTGTGAGGATGAAGATTGTAAGGTAAGCCAGGTGTTCCTCAACAACATGTTAATCACTGAACTCTGATGTTGGTCTGTAGTTAACGTTTCTTGGCTGCAGATCACAATTGTAAATATTCTGCAGCTTTCCTTTAACCTAAAACTTCAATATAACCTCGGTATTATTGTTTAGGACCACTGTGAGCATGTGGACAGCTCCACCTACAATCCTCAGGAGGGATCGCTTTGCACCACACCCATCAAAAGCAAGGAGAATCCAGGTAAACTACAATAAACAGAAAGTGTGTAGTAGCTACATTGTGTCCTGACATTATTTCCTGTGAGACATAATGTTTGAGTTGCTACATTATAACCACTGAATTTTCCCACACAGGTTTAGTTCCAGAGAGCCCTACTTTTTTCAACTCCAGCCCTTTCAAAGTCCTCTCCCCTCAACCACCTAAGTTCCTCAAGTCTCTGCTGCCTGTCAAAGAGGAGAACAAGGCAAAGAAAGTCCTGGAGGCCCGGCCGCTGCTGGGACAAGAGGTAAGGAGGAAGGAGTTATACTCTCTTTTGCTCAAGAGGGGAGAATTCATGTCTCTGTTGTTCCCTTTCTCAGTGAACTTTTCTTCAATTCAACATTGTCAGTCCCCTGTCAAACCCCATTTTTGCATTTTACCATGTCACTTATCATATCAAATTACATTTCCACAACATGGTAAATATATTACCATTGATAAAAGATACTAATTGTCCAAAGCTGCCTGAAGCTTTTTGTGAAAATGGCTTTGCTGTGGTGTATGACTGGACCCAAAAACTAAAAAACACGATGGTGCCATCTACTGTGTTTATGTCACTATATTGAAATGAAAGAGCATGACTCACAAGAGCATGACTTCCACTGTGAAAGCCATAACACTAAATTGGACAAAGCTATGCTCTAAAGTCTTATGTCTGTTGTTGTTTGTGATAATTTGACTTTCCAACCATTTTAAACTAACCCGGCATATATGTTTTCATCAGTGCTTTAAGTGGACTAAAAGAAACGGAGTCCTAGCAGCAAAATGGTTCAGTAAGCAGCAGGATTGGAGCAAGAGAGGGAATAAGTTCTGTGAGTGTGTGACTGCAGTGGCATACAAGTAACTGCAGTCTAGATAATAGTCTTTTGTATGATAATGAAAGATAGCAAGAGCTTAGATGTTTGCTACATGCTATAATAGTGTAATAGTTTAGCACAAACATATGGACCTACTGCTCACGGAAAGTGCAACAAAAAGGTACTCATACTTAGGACACTTCAAGCACTGTTTTTTGTGAAATATCCAACTGCATGGCACTAACTGTGTAACTGGCCTGCCCAGCTCCATGCATGCTGTGTGTGTGTGTGTGTGTGAAGTGTGTGCTGTTGTTCTGACCCATCCGCAGAGCATGCGCTCATGTGTGAACAGCGCTGCACTGCTCCCCCCTCCCTGCCCCTGGCACCGGCCCAGGGCAGGCAGCGAGGGCCACTGCAAGCCTTCCACCTCCACCTCCACCTCCACCCTCACCTCCACCTCCACCACCACCCCCACCAGCAGACAGCTCAGCCACACATTGCCACACACTGCTGTAAGTGCTACACACACCAGCACACACCTCTCTGAGGGTTACTGCAAGAGTTTTTACACATACATACACCCTATTAAACACAGACGTGGCACATGCTCACACCGCTGCAAGTGTCACTCTTAGACGTGTACATACTGCCACACTTTGCTTGAAGGATTACACACAACCCTTATGAACCGGTCTCTGAACTGCCAGGATTTCCATTGAGGTTTAGACACTTTCTGACACATTGTGAGTTCCAACAGTAAGTAAGTAGAAAAACAAAGTTATAGAAGGATGAAAACCTACGATTATTGCTGTTGTCTTGAGCATCTCATCAAACTTGGCCATTAATGAGACTGATTCTCAATTGACTATGGTCTTCTTTCTAGCACAGTACCCATCAATTCCAAATTCATTCTAATACTTGTATTGCACCATGTAGTGTCACTTTTTGATTGTAGTTTTTGTAGTCTGTATAACACAAGATGAAACCAAAAACTGCTCCATACATTGGACTCGCCACATTGTGTACATATATACATAAATATGTATCATGGTGGAAAGAAATAATTTTTTTTTTTAGCAAAATAGAAAAAGACAACTAACTAACAAAGAGACAACTAAGCATTTTTTTCTAGCATTGTCCTGAGTATGTTAATATTTAGGTTTTGAACCAAGTTACTGTATATTGCCGTAAATGAGTACAATATGAGTTACATGAATTACAGCCCTAATAATCATTATTTTTCTATGCCTAATTTTCTTTTTGTACAGCAGCAAACACTTTAAAATAAAGTCAAGAAAACAAAGAAAATGTGCCACATTATTCATATACTAGGTTCATGTTCCATTATCACAGTTAACACAATTTTTCCATTGTCTTCATTCACTTTAAAAATGGTGTTTCAACAGGCTAATGCTCCATACAGGCTATAAGTGACATCACGTCTAGTGGGATGTGTCTTTTGTCCTACTACTGTTGTTTTGATCAGCAGGACTCAGAGGATGAGGAGACGGATGTGGACATGACGCTGAATCTCAGTCGGGGCCCCCAGGACCAAAGCAGCTTTCAACCTTACATCCCAGAAGACTTTGCAAACTTTGAGATCTACAACGCCACTCTGGAGAGCCAGGGGGGCTTTCTTTCCTCCCATTCTGACTTGAAGGGAAGCCAGTGTGGAGGTGGGAGTGGGGAGAGAGAGGTGCCTCGGAGCCCCACAGCCAGCAGTTGCACTAGTGGCTACTTTTCACACAGTGCTTCCAATGCCACGCTGTCTGACATGCCTTTCAGTGGCAGCGAGAGCTCCGACCACCTCAGCTGCACCTCCAGAGACCTCCATGACCCTCTCGGCTGTCCTTCTGGAAGAGGCTGCACCAAAACCAAAAGTGTTTCTACAGGAAGTGACACCCAGCAGTCTCCCCACTCAACAGGTGGGGTTCAGGACCTGCTCAGCCACCCTGCCTCCTTACATGGCAGTATCCCTAATTGCACAGATAAGCAGCAAACATTGCCTATGCCTCACAACTCTATTCTCAGTGCCAGCCAGGAGTTCACTGACTTCAAAGGAGCTGATGACAGTATTGGAGAGAGTGACTTAACACATTTTACAGAGGGATGGGCACAGGAGGGTTTGGAGTTCTCTACAAACCAGCAGAAGAAATCAGATAATATAGAAACATGTGGCAACACTGGTAATCAACACTCCTCTGATGTCTCTGGTATTATCAACATATCTGTTCCTGAAAACACTTCACCTGCTATATGCAAATGTCCAAACAATACAGGCTCTGTTAGCTGTGTTGCTGTGTCCTGCCCTAACACAACTGTAGTTTGCACTTCAGTCAGAGGCCCCTTATCTGTGCCTGACAAAGCCCCAGCTCCATCTCCAGCATCACCATCCCCGGTCACAACCGTATCTACGGCCCCATCCTCTGGCCAGACTCCACGAGCAGGAGGAGAACCTCCAATCCAGGAGCCGGCCCAGGGAGATCTGCCCCACGGGAGTCCCTGTCCCAGCCCAAACCCAATCAGCGCAGAGCCCTCAGGCGATTCAAGCGGAGATGAGAGCACCCCTGTAGCTCAGCTTCCTGACTGGATGGCCCCTGGAGAGCAGGTGTGGGTGGGGAAGAGGAGAGGAACGGTCCACTATGTCGGAGGAGTAGAGTTTGCTAAGGGGATCTGGATTGGTGTGAAGCTTGACATGGCAGTGGGTGAGTCCCCCAAAACAACAACTCTCTGTTAGTATATCACATACATATATATTATGGGACCATTTTAGCTTGACATATGTTGAGGTAATTTAGAAATAGTGTCGTCATCACATAATTTGTCCACCACGACACGTTTTATTTTTCAACTGTTAAACATTCCACTCTGTACATAGCTTGGTCACAAGTCTCTTATAACTACATTTATAAAAAATATTTGCCTAAGTTAAATGACGAATATCAACAAAAATATTGTCGGATGTATTTTACCCTCAAATATAGATGTCAGTACAAGCATGGCCAGATTAACCCACAACGGAGCCATGGGGCAAAAAATGGCCTTGGTCCCGTATTCACTTCCTGATGACTGTGGTGATTTGATTAAACACAAAGTTATGTGTTAGGAATATACACCATTTGAATTTTGACACAGGTTTGCTCTATAAGACTGGTAATGATGCAGGACCCACCTTAAGGCCCATACCAGTTCAGATTATATTGTGCTTTAGTGGTGCCTCAAACAAGATGTTATCATTATAAAATTAGTTTGACTCAGAAACCAACTAATGAAAAAGTTATTGTAGGAGGGTTAGTTACTTAATTACTGTAAACAACTGACACAATAAATATTGGGCATTCAGGGCCCCTGGGCAGTTGACCGCATTGCCTGTTTGATATTTGCCGGGGCAACAGCCTCAAAAATTCAGTATTGCTTGTGCTCTACTGTTTAATATAGATAGCAACTGGTGTGCCTTTTCCCTTGTGTATGAAAGTTTCAAATGTGACATAGTATTATCATTGATCTTCCTATAGGTAAGCACAACGGGACTGTCCAAGGCAGAGTGTATTTCCGCTGCCCGCCAGGCCATGGTGTGTTTGTCAAGCCATCTCGTCTCACCAGAGGGCCGCCCTCCATGGACACAGAACCCCAGACTCTGATCAGATAGGACCCAAAGAAGGACTAGCTTTCTTAGGAATGGCAGAGACGCCTGGGTGGTCCTCAGATCCAGTGCCTATGGATGAACCGCAGGCTGACTTCAACATGCCTTTTCTCCTTCCATTCCTCTGACCACTCTAGTCTCTAAGCTGATGTATTCTGTAGGCCTGTCTGCCTTCCTAGGTATGTCTTACCTGTGCATTTAATGAAGGTATATCCTAAATACTGTCCACTGAAATTCACTATGCACATATCTGAGTTTTCTATACGGTGATATTTTTGATAGAGAACTTATGAAAATATTACCCACGCCCATTTTCTTACATTGGTTTCTGAACATTATATATAATATTTTTGTAAGACAAATGCACCCTCCCCTGAGGCTCATAGTGGATTAATCTGGGATATGATGATTAAGAATGTACTACTGTTAATAAACATTGATATTTACATCAATATGATATGTCAGGGGTAACCAAAGAACTACGGTTCCATATCTGCTGTTATGAGTAATATGTTATTTTTCTAATGTGCGTGTGTGCATTATATATCTATATGTCCAAGTAAAGCTTAGTGCCATATCTCTAGAAGTAATGCCACAAATCCTGAACAGAGGACAAATCTGCAAAACCTGAGTTGCTTTCAGTGTGATACTGCAGTTATCATGTTTAATTATCTTGTTGAAGTACTGTAACACTGTGGAGGAAATAATCCCCATCCAGCATGAGACTGTTGCTGTTTGAATGCTTGCACTGGAAAAGATTCTTGGAGAGTTCACTGACTGTCTTCCGTTTTTGACTGATGAAATATATTTTGACTGAAGTGACTGAGAAAGCAGCTTGGCTTTGTCCAAGGCCTGGATATACTTATGCCTTAATGCCCTGTTTCCAAAAAGGCAGGCACATAAAGCCCAGACTACTCAATGAACTCCATAACAAGTTCATAGAGTTTTAAACTAACTAACTGAATGGACCCTAAACCTGTGTATGGATATCCCGATGCCCCGAGGCCATCAAAATGCCACCCAGCCTTGCTGACTGACTGTTATGAATACCTTTTTAACTGATTGTCCATCTTCATTTTATATGTTAACTAACTGATATATAACACTACAAGTTAAAGGGTACTCCATAATGCATTTTTGTTTCACATGGAGGATTGGATGAATAGGCGATAGACAGTATCAGGTTACAGAAGACGGTGCAAAAGTAGAAGAATTGTTGTGTGAACTTATATTTTCATGGAAGTAGTGAACTGTGGAACTGACTAGAAATGGTTGTATATCTAAGCTGTAATTTCAAGTAAATGAAACAAACCCAAGACCTTACTTTAAAGAAGAGAACAATGCTGCTCTCCCTCATAAGGAGTTGTAAATAGAAATGTATTTGAACATAGTATTTACGCTATTATAATGTACAGAATTGTATTTATAATGTATCTCAAACTGTTTTAATTGGTACAAAATGTTCTAGAATAGAACATTTACAATCACTGTACTGTGTCAACTCTTTATTTGGCTCATTCAAGCGGCCCTTGCATATTTTGATGTTTTACGAGTAAAGCATAATATTTCAGTACAGGAGACACTGAGTATACGCTATTCATTCTCTTGTGCTCACAAAGAACTATTTTTGAAGTGAATTAAAAATTCATAATTTACTATTTATTAAAGTAGGGATAAAAAATGGCCTCAAACAGAAACATCTGGTATGAAAAACTATTTCCATAAATTACACATGTGGGGAAACTGACAAACAACATACATGAGTATGATGGTATAGCAGCAAACACCTTAACGCAAAGTTAAGAAAACAAAGAAATGTTTTAATGCATTATTCATACACTATGTTCATGTTACATTATCACATTTAACACAATATTTTCATTTTCTTCATTTACTTTAAAAATGGTGTTTCAACAGGCTAATGCTCCATACAGGCTATAAGTAACATCATGTCTGGGATGTGTCTTTTGTCCTGCTACTGTTATTTTTTGATCAGCAGGACTCAATCGAGGCCCTCAGAACCACAGCGGCTTTCAGCCTTACAACCCAGAAGACTTTGCAAACTTTGAGATCTACAATGCCACTCTGGAGAGCCAGGAGGGCTTTCTTTCCTCCCGCTCTGACTTGAAGGGACGCCAGTGTGGAGGTGGGAGTGGGGAGAGAGAGGTGCCTCAAAGCCCCACAGCCAGCAGCTGCACTAGCGGCTACTTTTCACACAGTGCGTCTGACATGCCTTTCAGTGGCAGCGAGAGCTCCGACCACCTCAGCTGCACTTCCAGAGACCTCCATGACCCTCTCGGCTGTCCTTCTGGAAGAGGCTGCACCAAAACCAAAAGTGTTTCTACAGGAAGTGACACCCAGCAGTCTCCCCTCTCAACAGGTGGGGTTCATGACCTGAGCAGCCACCCTGCCTCCTTACATGGCAGTATCCCTAATTGCACAGATAAGCAGCAAACATTGCCTATGCCTCACAAATGTATTCTCAGTGCCAGCCAGGAGTTCACTGACTTTAAAGGAGCTGATGACAGTATTGGAGAGAGTGACTTAACACATTTTACAGAGGGATGAGCACAGGAGGGTTTGGAGTTATCTACAAAGAAGAAACCCGATGACATAGAAACATGTGACACTGGCTATTAACACTCCTCTGATGTCTCTGGTATTATCAACATATCTGTTCCTGAAAACACTTCACCTGCTATATGCAAATGTCCAAACAATACAGGCTCTGTTAGCTGTGCTGCTGTGTCCTGCCCTAACACAACTGTAGTTTGCACTTCAGTCAGAGCCCCCATATCTGTGCCTGACAAAGCCCCAGCTCCATCTCTAACATCATCATCCCCGGTCACAACCGTATCTACGGCCCCATCCTCTCCCCCGACTCTGCGTGAAGGAGGAGAACCTCCAATTCAGGATCTGCCTCACTGGAGTCCCTTTCCCAGCCCAAACCCCAGCAGCATTTCTTGTGGTGCAGTTTCTTCAAAATGTTGTTTTAATATCTATAAGCCTACTGTGACACAGTAAGCCACATTATGCTTCAATTTCCTAAAACAGAAAATGCCCTAATGGTTGGCCTACCTTAATAATAAGGCCATATCTAAAGTCCACAGAAAGACAGAAAAGATCTGCAGTGGATTTTGCTGGAATTTGATTGTGTGTTCATACATTCTTGAAAAAAAACTTAAATATTTGGCCAAAACTATCCAACCTTAAATTATCTTATAACGAATCGGTTGTGCACAACCTAAACACCATAGTTGAGCATGATTCTTTACTACATTTCTGAGATGTCAACAGTGGCGATAGTTCCACTTTCTGGCTCCATAATGTGGGCCAAAATGTCTCCTGTCACTGGTAGATTTATGGTCCCCTGGAACTTGTCCTGTCCTGATGTAAGTAAACAACACTTATGCTGTTCCCCACATTGTAGGCCAGTCATAGACTGACTATTTAAAAACAGTTTCTAGGAATTTTAGACTCAGTAAATTTGATATTTGACCACTTTTAGGCCAAAAACATAAATAAGGATTTAGGATAAGAAGTAAAATTAAAATACTATAAACTATACTATTTTCAAGGGGATTGCATTTGGGGGTTTTAGAGTTTGAATGTGCAAAGCAATTACAGACTATCTGACAAAATGACTCGCCTCAAACTTGCCATGACCAGCATTATCTTTCTTGGCATCAACTTGGAACATTAGTGGCCTTTCGCTTGTTTTTTTCTACACTGATTCGGCACGCCGTGTCCCTGCCGTAGCAGCTGTGCAGCCTGAGTAGGCACCCGGAGCTCCGCGTGGTGGTCTGGATCTGGGTGGAGTTAAGTATCTGTGTCACACACTGACAACTGGGAAATCTCCCGCAACAAACTAACAGGTGTCCTCCTCCTCCGCTATCAGATCCACAGTCACATCACCGGGGGGGCTGCCTGTCCGCGCCGCAGATCCTCTTCCTCACGCGTTCCTTTACTTTATCTGACCTCACAATTTCCAGGAAATTACTTGAAAATATCTATCCACAAATGATGCACTCGGCACAGAAAGACACCACATACACCAAGATCTTTGTGGGAGGTCTTCCTTATCACACAACGGACTCAAGTCTCAGGAAATATTTCGAGGTATTTGGAGACATCGAGGAGGCTGTTGTCATCACTGATCGGCAGACGGGGAAGTCCAGAGGTTATGGATTTGTAAGTAACAACCTGCGACCCGTTTTTGAGTTGCCATTTTAAAAGAGCTTGCACACGTGCACGGTCGGGGATAAGGTCAATTAAACTAGTATTAATCACCTAGAGGCTGAAACAGTCGATCGTAGGCTACTGTGTCCTGTTCTGTGTGACAGTCAAGTTAGAAATAATCTTACTGTTGCAGAAATCGGACAATCAAGACTTGGAACCACTGAATTATCCTCAGTCAAACATGACCTGACCGAAGATGAACCAAATTTTTAATCACTGTGACTAATACAGTAGGCCAGAAATATCCATGAGGTCAATGGAAAATGTGCTGTTTCCTTTAGGTGACCATGGCAGACCGGGCCTCTGCTGACCGAGCCTGCAAGGACCCCAACCCTATAATAGATGGCAGGAAAGCCAATGTGAACCTGGCCTACCTGGGGGCCAAGCCAAGGGTGATACAGCCAGGTGAGGGGCTTGATCACATCTTTACTTCACAACTTAGTCTTAATCAAGACAAGCAGCCCAAATTGCTTTCACATGCTCACATGGGGACTACTCTTACAGGATGTAATACAATTAGTGCTGAATGTGAAAAGTAAATCTAAGACACAACTGAATACAAGTACATTCATCTTGAAATCTGGATGATGAACGCTTGCTGTAGACAAACATGTCATTAGTTGTATTATATTCTCCTGGAAATGACAAGCAATCTTGCAAAGCATCAGAGCACTGTCTACTACTTCACTCAAAACTCTTAACAAATGTCATGTTTTCATTCTAGGTTTTGCATTTGGTGTGCCTCAGATCCATCCAGCTTTCATCCAAAGACCTTATGGGTATGTTAAGCTGTAGAAATGTACATTTCTCTCACAAGATCTGTCTGTAACAAAATCAGCTGTTCTTTTTTATGACCTTTTATATAATCTGTTTTAATTGTTGTAAACTATCATCTCTCATTGCCTCCACCTATTTAAATCCTGAATGAGGACATGTGAATGTTGATGTGTGCTCCTCTGCTTGGCGTTGACTGTGAAGGAAGTGAACGTTTGTCCTCAGTCACTACAGGACTTGACTTCATTGTTGTCTGTCTCTCTCTGATCTGACAGGGTCGGTAACGGTTAAAATAGCTGATGAAGGGACATGATGATTTGAGGAATAGCTGAGTCAGCATTGGGCAGAGCACTAAAGTGTTACCTGTATACTCTGACATACACAAACGCACTGAAATGGTGACTAGATGCATGGAAGTCTTCTGTTTTTTTTCCCCAGTTTTCCATAGTACATAGATTTGTGTGTGCCTTGTTTTCAGTATGATGTGGTGTTCAGCTTAACTGTGTGCTTATTTCTACTTGCAGTGGGGGAGGGAGGTGGGGTGCAGGAGTATTTTTTTGTGCAGACTTTGTGAGTTTTGATAGGGAGTTGTAAATGTAATGGGGTGTTGATTCTTTTCCTTTTTTAATGACTGATTTGTGCTTTAGCCTGTGGTTTATCGTTTTCCTCCCAGTTTCTAGTTAACATTAAGTTGATCGTGTTTTGTTGTCAAAAGGGGGCTGATGATCACTCGTGTGTTGATTTCAAAATCGATCCCCTGCAACAAAACAAACACTGGCTTGCATGTGGGAGTTCTTTTTTTCAATTTCCTTACCCATGATGCCGTGTTTTTTAAAATTCGTATTAACCCATTGCTTTCACTTGTAGCTCAAATCTACAGGTACACGATACTGAGCATATTTCTTCTGAAAAACCAATAAGAATCCTCTGTTTTTTTATTTTTGTCATCACTTAGCTGTCACAGTAGAATTAAAATGTTAAAGTTTTGTTATGACAGAATAATAAATTTAATTGCCCATGTTGCTGCTTTAATAGCAAAGCCACAGTTTCACTGAGTAAACTAACTGAAAATATCAAAATTCCAAATTAAAGCTGAATCACTGTCTGTATACAACTATTTTTAGATGTTAATTAACTATAAATGTGATTATGAATTCATTATTTAGCTTTGGATGAATTAAAAAAAGACAGTCGTCTTTATGTTTAGACATACTCCAATGTTCACTGCACTATAGGTTGGAGACGGAGATCTTAGCTGGACTCTCATGCAGCAGCTGCTGGCTACACTGATCTTCTACGGCCTCTCAAATTCAGATGGAAAATGGGAGTCACTCAGCAGCGCTGTTAATAATGTATGGCACAGACAGGGCCGCTCGGCTGTGGACAACAGGTGGGCCGAGCCATGTGCCCGTGAAGCCTTTTGGTTATGTGCTGGGGATTACCCATGTGTCCTGGTGATTTACAAAGTACCTTTATTTAGCTCTTGACCTGCAGGACCAAAAAAATGTTTGACCCATCTCTTTCAGTAGAAATGGCTTAAGTCAGCTGTGCCCTTTAAGCGCCTGAACTGTTGATATTGAAACAAGGTCATATCACAAAGAAAGGATACCAGGATGTTTGTTCCTATCTTGAGTTGAAAATTATACAAGTAATTTGATTGTACACATTTAATACAAGAATTTGTCACATTTCCTGTGATCAGTATATACATAGTACAAAACAGTTAGCTCTTGTTTCCAGCAGTAGATCTAGCACCCCACTTTGTAAAAAACACTTTTTGATCTTCCAGGACACCTCCAGTCAGATAATAAAGAAGTAAATTCAGGAAGGCCACTGAGACAGTAGAGTGGCATAGACAGCCATTACAGTTTCCCTGCCATGTGTTACTGAAGGAGAAGATCAGCTTGTCCTTTGGAGATGACAAGAGGAGCAAAAATAGCATGCTTCCAGACTCCCTTGTCAGTCAAGTTGGCGTGTGTATGTTTGTGTGGGGGTGTATGTCTGTAAGAGGGGGAAGGGGCACTAGTCTATGGACAGATATAACAGTTTCACACCTGCTCCTCAATATATTTACGGAGGGTGACTTTAACACAAGTTGAAAGTTTACCCAGATACCCAGGCTTGTATTTATTCATTTATACCCTGGCCTATATAGAGAATATTGCTCTTCCAATGGAGATCTTCTACTCTTACACCATTTGTTTCTCATTTTAAAATGAATTTCTTTTTCAAAAAAATAAATATATACAGGGCCTCGGCAGAACCTAAAACAACCAAGATCCCACCTTATAAGACACTGTGTGGTTAATTCACTGCAATGCAATTTACTGGATTTAGGCTATTAACTGCTCCAATTTTAAGAAACCAAAAGCTGTTTCTTACCTTATTTGTTTGTGATTAAGGTTCTATTAACATGTGTGGGCATGCCTGTATGTGTGGTGTTGGTGTGACAGTATGTGGACCGAATAAAGTCCACTTCTTTTCTTGATGTGTTGTGCGATTAAGCTCGCATTTTGTCAATACCGTTTTCAGTGAGACATTGGGTGCAGAGCTGGGCTGTGTCTTCTTTTAATGCCTTACTGTGTTTCAGATTCAGGTGCTTTTTGAAACAAAAAGCTGCGCTTGTTTTGCTGCTTCCTTAATTTCTCATTTCTAGGTAGGGTTTTTCAGTTGTTAATGAATGGATTTGCTGTGTTCTGAGGACTGGATTGATGTATTTGTGGCGCCTGCTTTTCAGTTTTCCAGAATTTAGTTTCAGCGTTGGAAAGATGACTGCCTGTGGCTGTGCTTTGACCCTCTGTGTCTTTGTGTCCTACAGAGTCCCTGCCCACTATGTCTACCCTCAGGCCTTTGTCCAACCCAGCGTGGTGATCCCTCATGTACAACCTTCTGCTGCTACAGCAACAGCTGCTGCTGCCACTTCCCCATACCTTGACTATACTGGAGCCACTTATGCCCAGTACTCTGCGGCTGCCACTGCTGCCGCCGCTGCTGCTGCATATGAGCAGTATCCATACGCGGCCTCACCAGCACCAACAAGCTACATGACTGCAGCAGGGTATGGATATGCTGTCCAGCAGCCACTCGCCACTGCTGCCACCCCAGGAGCTGCTGCTGCAGCTGCCGCCTTCAGCCAGTACCAACCTCAGCAGCTCCAGACAGATCGCATGCAGTGAAACCATGACAACTGCCTTAAAGAAGGAATGCAAGGGAGGTCACTTAATCCATAAAGGGAGATTGTTAGGAGGGGGAAAACCAGAGGGGCTGAATGATGGTTGTCATTCCCAGGTTTTAACTTAGCAGTCCTTCAACCAAAGAGCCTGAACAAAATCACCAAAAATGTGGAGACAAATGAGGAATTACTGCATATTTTATTGAAGTGAGATCAGTATTTTCTCACTACTTAATAAATAAATAAATAAATAAATAAATAAATAAAATTATTATTTATTTTTTTCAGCAGGAAAATATTTAATGTTAATTGAAGTAGACTCACTGGACCTCATATCAACCATTGCTGAATTTTGTATATATACTGCAGTGGAATTTCTGTAAAATTCCCAAGTGCCTTCACGTCTTATGATCAGGTTTCTTTCCCACTTCCCTCCAAACCAAGACACTTATGCATACATATGACAACAATTTGTTGCGTTGTCATGCAGTTTTCAGTATTTCATAGTTTTGGACCAGTATTTTGTTAAAAGCTATGCAGACATTGGGATAGATTTCATTGTTTTGTTAGGAGTGTTCTCTATTTCTCTCTCTCTCTTTTTTTATAACTATTTGACGTGAGATAGATTAGACACCCTCAAGTAGTTCCCTTTAAAATGTATTTTCTTGATCGTACATGAGACAAAATGCTGAAGTGACAGCTGAAGCTGGTAAGAGCACTCACCCTTCTTCCCTTCTAAATTGCACCTCATGTAAACTCGGCAAAGGGAAGAAGATGAATGTGAATCTTTCATTATGACATAATGTTTCATTATGCGCCTTTTTAAATTATGCTATTTATGTATTTATTGTGGAGCCTTACAGTAATAATCCCTTTATTTTTTTGTCCATGTGTTAGTATGAAGCCTACTGTAGAACATGTCCTCATATGCTGCTGCATAATGAGAAAGAGCATGTGATGGATGTTTAAACTTGGCTTAACAAAGTGATCACTGTGTATAAAGAACAAATATGAGTGGAAAGGTAGCAATAAGTCCAATACATTTTCTGTTTTCTGTAGATTTCATGTTTTTGTCTCAAATAGATTCTTAATTCTTTAATGTTGCTTTTTATACCTGACCAGTTTGATAAAGGACGGTGTGAGAACTGTTAACTTTTTAAAATTTCAACATTTGATGTCATTAGACATTTAATGTTTTCTAATGCAAGGGCATCACCTATTTCATAATGCATGACTCAAAATAATGCAAAACATTTAATATGTGAAATAAAAGGAAATTTACCTTCAACTTTTTTAGTCTCCTGTGTTCTGTGTAATGTTTGTTTTGGTCACAGCCTTTAATCATAGTTAACAGGGATGTACATACTGAAATTCAGCCCAGGACTTTGAGACAGAGAGGCCTTTTAGCGGAGAAAGATTTTTGCAGTTATTTGAATAAATAGTATATAATTTCAGTGTATAATAAACGCATTATTTATCAGTACCTGTGCTGGTTGCCTCATCTGTGCCTGCCACAGCACCTTTCCACCAAGGAAGAGGTTTGTTAATTTGGTGCATTGAGCTGCCTCTTGTGATGACATTTTTGTCTCCTAAATTCTTATTTTTTTTTGGCACCACATATTTTTTTTTACTCTTTCTTTCCTCTTTCCACCTATCTCAAGTCATAACTCCTGCACAAACTACTTAGTTATTTATTCCAGCATCTATGCTCCATTGCCCTGTGTACTTGTATAGTTTTATATGTACCTGGATATCGCATCCACCCCCGACATGTACAAACTCCTGCATCCTTTGCACTCTGCTCAGTGCACTATTTGTCAATATGCCTATATTGTTTTTGTTCATAGTGTGTATATTTGTTTTGTCTACAGTGAAGTCTGTGTCTGTTTTTATTTAATTTTTATTATTGTGATTTTGTATTTTTGCATGAGTAAGCACATCGTGAGCAATGTACAACACTGTTAGACACAGACAGCATCCACTGCAGCTGCTGATCTTTTAAAGTTGAACATAAGAAACCGAAAAAAAAAACAACTCTTGAACACCGGCCCGTTCCGCCTAAAACGGACCTGCCATTCAGGATTGTTCCCGATGGCCGATCCGCACCTGGCCTTTAATTTGCTTGACGAAATCATGTCACGTGATGGTTAGTTGTGGATAAAGAATACAAAAGTAACAGATGCATGTATAGACCTACACATCTCCCCAAAAAGACTAAACTGCCTTTAGTGTTGAGTTATGTGCCTCTGTGTTCAGTGGGGCCCAGACCTATTAGTCCCACTACAATGTGAACTATAGCTATTATTTGATAGTCATATAATCAATTTGAGGGGCAAGATATGAATCCTGCATCTCGGGAGACACTACTAGAGAGTTTGAATCAACGAAGTTTGTGTAAGGTGAATCCGACCTGCTTTGACTCTTAAATAGTAAGTAGGGGAAGTCCCCCTTCCCACATTCCTCAAACTTTAGTTGAGAGAAGCTGTTTACCAGGTTTCCTCATGCTGACCAAGTAAAATAAATCAACCTCTAAATAACCTAAAGTGTTAGACATGTGTGGAAATTCTATATAAATCCTGATAAATTTACATTTTAAATGCTTAAATTTTATTTGATATATTACAGCAATATCTTGGCTCTACTGTGGCTGACCCAAACAGCTGAAATGCACACACCTTTCTGTTTGAGACTCAACAGTTTGTTCACCTGTTTAAAATCCTTCACTACAGTCTGTTTCTATAAAGCTGTAAAGGAATTGTGATATGACCTGGGGCTACAACAGAGGAGCAAGCTGGTAGCGGTAGGGTCAGAAAACCAGGACTGTGTGGCCAAATTAAATAAATGTTTTGAGACTCCCCTGGTTGACCTCTTGGGTGTTCTCATCAAGGCTGTAGCCTCCTGACACCTGCTGGTTCATATGGAGAATTCCTTCTAATCAGGAATTTTGTTGTTAAGATACAGACGTCTTCTCTGTCCTTTCCCTCCCTGACTTTACTTGTGGTTTCAGACTGTTTCGCAAGAGATTTTGTGCATTTCACTTTCGATTTCATCAAATTACAGATTAGTTTCATGCCGCGTTCAGGTCATATAGGAGTTCTTGTAATTACGACTTCCCTACATGGTAAACGCGTTCACGGCATCAACCAAGACGAAAATACGACCGGGTAAGTCCAAATTTTCTGAAATCTCAGATATATTATTGGCACTTATTCGTCGGATACTAGTGTTATAGTGCTATATTGTTAATGCATACTGTTTTTCAATCATAATCATACAACCGTGAGCTGCCCGTGGAAGTGAACGCTGGCATGCCTTTAACATGAGATTAATAACTTTCCCATTTCTTACAAGCGTCCCATGTGGCGTGAATGCGGCATTCCGCATCCTGGGGGCGGCGACGTGCAGCATTTACTGGCAAACAAACAACGAAAGTGTGACAAAACCCGGGATACAATACAACTAAATACATTTTAGAGGAATCCAGCTGGGAATGAAACGTTGATTGCGGACAATGTGAGTAGGTTTGAAAGATTATAGCTGATCTTTGTTGTCTTTCCGTTTTTGTAACGTTATTCACAGACTTGTTTGGTGGAAAAAACATGGCCATATTGTGTTGGACGATGTAACAAAAACACTGTTATTATTTCTTTATCAAATTCATGGGCTATCAATGTTCCCTTGACTCAAATAGTCCATTGAATGTAGCTAGACTGCGTGGGCTAAATGGCAGCTTCTTGTCTTAAAGTGAAATTTGTGGCCTAAATTTAACGTCCGCTAACGTCAAACCTCGCGATGTCCGTGGAAACTCGGACACTGGGGAGAGAGTAAATTGCTGGTCAAATCATCATGAAACCTTTTTTTCACAGTCACATTAGAAGAGACTTTAGTGATAGAAAACCAAACGGTACACGAAGCATGTACATTTTAATTAAGTTGTCGATCGATGCATATCAATTATATATCTACCGGAAGTAAGCATCGTCATGTGACCTCTGTAACATTACCGCGTATCGCCAATTATGATCACTCTTGTGGTCTGACAGTCAACCATCTGAACAATTCCATATGACTTCTCTTTATTTTATCTTTTCAGATCTATCGCAATAACCCAACACCCCTGCCGGTCTCTGCTCCGGATCTAAGCCAGAGATGACCACCGAGAAGACTGGATTCCCTCCTGTGGCGGGGGGACCCTCTCCACTCTCGCTCCACGGGCAGCCAGCGTTTCCTCCTGCATATGACATGACCATGGCAAGCCCAAACATGTTCGGCCCAGCACCTGTTGGTCCTCCTCCTGTTGGTCTCCCTTTCCTCCCACCGACTGCTTTCGGACCTGGTGCTCCTGGAGCTTTCGGACCTGGTGCTCCTGGAGCTTTCGGACCGGGTGCTCCTGGAGCTTTCGGACCTGGTGCTCCTGGAGCTTTCGGACCGGGTGCTCCTGGAGCTTTCGGACCTGGTGCTCCTGGAGCTTTCGGACCTGGTGCTCCTGGAGCTTTCGGACCGGGTGCTCCTGGAGCTTTCGGACCGGGTGCTCCTGGAGCTTTTGGAATGAATATGAACCCTCAAGGCGGCTTGGGATATGGCCCCAACCCCTCTTCTTCACCATATTCACCACCAGGCCAGGGCTTCAGCAACACCTTCACTGGTTAGTATTTCTAACAATGTGGCTTATTATTGTGGTGGAATTAGATTCATAGTGTAACTTAATCAATTTGATGTGTCTGGTCGGTGCCACTTCAGATGATGTTTACCCTAACGAGGAGGATCCGCCCCCATTTCATGAGAATCAAGACTTTGATTTTGGATTGGATAACAAGAGCATAAGAAGAGCCTTTATTCGAAAGGTAAGGAGACAGTGTGGTTGAAGAAAAGGGAAAATTGATTATGTTCAGAGAAATGTACTTTAATGGCTAGGTATGTATACACATACAAGGAATATGACTCCAGTCTTACATTACTCCAACCTTGGGACCATATATTATTTCCTGCCAAGGCTGCACAATAGTCCAAATTATAATCTGTAATACAAAATGTTTAGATTTTGTAGTCTCCAGCTACTGAAAGTAATAATAAACAATACAAGAAACATGTAGGTGCAGTAGATCAATATTATGAAAAAACCTTAAAAAATTCCTGGAATAAAAAAGAAACATTCTTTGTTAGAAATATTATCTGTGTCTGTTGCCTAGTAATCTGCTTTTTCCTCCAGGTATTCTTGGTGCTCACTGCCCAGCTGATGGTGACATTCGCCTTTGTGGCTGTTTTCACCTTTGTGGAGCAAATCAAGGTGTTTGTCATGGTGAACGCCTGGACCTACTTGGTGTCCTATGCGATATTCTTTGTGTCAGTCTGTGTAATCAGCTGCTGTGGGAGCGTTCGCCGAAGACATCCTTGGAACCTGGTTGCCCTAGTAAGCCTACTTGGACTTAATCTTCCTGTTATCCTTTTTTTTTTATTTTATTTTTTTTTTATGAAATTGGATAAATGACAATGTATTCTGATGTGGTAAAGTGGGAGATAAGACTGCCTACTTCCTGAAAAGCTGCCATTTTGTATTTATGAAATTTCATCTTAATGTTATGATGAAAGACTTTGCTTTGTTCTTAAAAGTTGACACAGATTAGATTCAGAGTCATCCTCACAAATACAATTTGTAGCTACAAAATTACTTACCATTTCTTATTTATGCCTAATTACAGTCAAACATGTGCAGCAGTGCTGATGTATTTGTGTGTTGTGTTTTCAGTCTGTCCTGACTCTCAGTATGTCCTACATGGTGGGAATGATTGCTAGCTTCCATGACACTGAAACGGTTGTCATGGCAGTGGGCATCACAGCAGTCGTGTGCTTCACAGTGGTCATCTTCTCTCTGCAGGTTTGAAGCTGTCACTCCCTGCCTTTTGCATGTTTGTAATGTACATGAATTGTACTCTGATGTGACGGTAACATAAATGTCACTTGTGGCTTCCTCCCACAGACCAAGTACGACTTCACTTCCTGTTACGGTGTGCTTTTCGTCTGTTTAATTGTCCTGGTCGTCTTCGGAATACTCTGCATCATTATCCGTGACAGGATCCTGCACATTGTGTATGCTGGGCTGGGAGCTTTGCTCTTCACATGTGTAAGTCTTCCAGCTCTCCTCTATATAAAGATGATGATGACCGTAGTCATCAGCATTGGCCTTGTTAAAAGTTATTCTGAGACCAATGTGTTGAAATCAAGGGGGGCTGTATGAGTAGCATGAAATCTACGTCAACCTCTGGACTGATTTGGCAAAGCTGGGATGATGCATTTTGCCACTATTTTGAGGTCAAAGTTTCAAACTGAAAACCTTAAAAGCTGTACACCAGTAACCATCTGCATCCTGTTGCGCAAGGTGTGTGTAAGTTTAAACGTAGTTGAGTTATAATGTAAATTATTACCAAAATAAAAGCAGTTGCACAACGTAAATAAGTTACAATGTTAGTAACTAAATAGTTACACATGCCCCAGGGTAGGTGTAAACTGTCACAGAATTATACTCACCAATGGTAAAACTGCAGTTTTTGCCACACAGCATCACATTTTCATTAATTGCATGTCATTTTGCAACACAGTAAACTAGTAGAGATCTAATTTATTGATATGATATTTCAGTTTCAATCTAGCTTTACTACAGTGTGCTACAATGGCTCATGCCAGCTAGAAAGCTAATGCACACGGTAACCCTTATGATGGAACTCTATCTTTGATCGTTGATTTCCCACTTAGTCCAAACTAGTTAGGTTGTTCCCCAAGTAATTGTAGTGCAACCAATTTTAGTAGCTGATTTAGTTACAGACTATCTAGTAGTTACTAAGCCTCGTTTCGACTACACCCACAGAGAGAACTTGCACCCCCGGTCTGCTACATAGATCCAACCACAAATGGTTGCCTGTGGAATGTTTTTAAAGTTGCCAGTTTGACCACAGTACATTTAAAATCTTTCCAGAGACAGTGTCCCAAAAAACATGCTATGAACACTTTTTGTTTCAACTACTTTCTACCGAATAATTAACTTCCTAGGAATCTGTTGACTTTGGGACACCTTGGTAGCCTAATTGTTAGGGCGACCGCATAACCACAATGTTGATTCCCGGCTGGGGGACCTTTTGTTGCATGTCATCCCCCTCTATCTCCCCATGTTTCCTGTCTCTCCACTGGCTTTCAAAAAAAAAAAATAAACCTTTTGACTGAGAACTGGATTATGCTGAGATAGTGTTTCTGCAAATGCACTTTGTTTTTCAACTTTTTTTTTTTTACTTGTGAGTAGCACAAATAAAAATCCATTCTCCATAGTATTGGGGTGTAAGGCAGAAATGTCACAGGAAGATACCTCTAAATTTGGATACATAAAACCATTGCTAGAAGTAAGTGAGTAAATGTTTTTTTGTAATTTGGGTGAGCCAAGTCTTCAAGCCCAAAACACACCAAATGATATAAAAAACATGTTTTTCTAGATAATTTGTGAGATACAACATGTTTTACTTATTTAAAAAAAAAAAAAAAAAAAAAAAGTATTTGATCCACTATGAATTTCTTTTGTTACAGTTCTTGGCGGTGGACACGCAGCTGCTGCTTGGCAACAAGGAACTGGCCCTCAGTCCAGAGGAATATATCTTTGCAGCTCTTAACCTGTACACAGATATCATCAACATCTTTCTCTACATTCTTGCTATTGTCGGAAGAGCAAGGGGTAGCTGAGCAGGAGGAACAACAGTTACATATTGTGATGGGAATTTGTTTTGAATTCATGTCTAGAAGTGATTTTCCATAGTCTTGATGATTATTTTGTCTTGTAGTGTGCGCTGATCACATAGCTCAAGAGTTTCTTTTGCTTCACCCAGTGTAAATGTAATTTTTTATGAGAATTTAAATACACTGTCTATGCTGTAGTTTGGGGGTTTATCAAAGCTTTATGTAGGACATGTTGTAAAAAAAAAAAATACAAAAAAAAACTTAACAGTGTTAAGATTTAACACTAGCTTTTCCCAGGGCTCTCGGTCTTCATCAGCAGAAGGAGTTTGATCAGTTGTCATGAAGATGAATCTGTTGATATGCAAGCTCAGTTGTGGTTGTGATTTGTCCAGGTTGGCTTCTTCAGCAGATGACCTTATGTGGTTGAAACTATGGAGGGAAAAAAGGCTAGTAAGTGGACCTTGAGTTGGGATTGTGATTGTTTTGTCAAACTGCTATTTCCTGGGTCAATATTGAACTGTCACACTTAACTTATAAGCCAGCAGGTGTGAGAAGGGCCATATATGAAATTATAACAGCTGCTGAACTTGCATGTCAACAAATCCATCACCCTGACAACTGAGCAAACTGCATTAGCTGGTGAAGACTGTGTGATATGGTTGAAAGCCCTAGACAAAGCTAGTAAGTTGACCTCGAGTTGTGATTTTTGGTCAAAATGCTATTTCTGAGATAAAATGTAACATTTTAATGGAAAAAAATGTTTAAAAGATGTTTTTCTAAACCTGATCTGTTATTTGTATGGAGTGAAAGAACCCTGAAAGAATCAACATTCCACCAGAGAATTGTGTCCTGTTGTGATTTGACATGTGAATTCTGTCAGCGTCCATAAAGGTTTTGGGTGTTTGCGGCTCAGCTGTGACACTGGGAGCCACAGGATGGACCTTGAGCAAACTGTTGCTGCCTTGCTGTCAGAAAACCAACAACTCAGACAGGAAAATGATCAGTTAAAGTCTATGCTGACTGTAGTCAAGGAAAACATAGACCTGAAAGCCAGGATGCACAGCTTTAACAGCGATACTCTGGAGGAAAGAACAGGTATTTGTTCAGTGTTTTTCTCTGCCTCTAGATGGCAGTCAGGGTGCAGGTCAGAGTTGTCTGAGGCAGTGGCAAAGAATTGCAATATTATTAACTAGAATTAGCTGGGGGTTAAAGCACAATTGTCGATCTTAATGTGCTGGGTATTGGAGTTGTTGCTGCCTTTTGTTTTTTTAAATATATTTTACTCTAGTAGTTTGTGAACAAGAGCAATAATGTTATTTGCATTGCAAACTCCTGTGGTCATGTACTGTAATTACTTACCTCAGTGACATACAGAGTCAAGTGTAAGCATGTACAAGTTTAGATTAGTTCAGGTTTCAAACAAACATTCTTTATGGATAAAACTTGTAGTAAAAAATGTAGTTGCAGCATTTTATAATTGCTGACTTGGACAATAACTTACCCAAGTTGTAGTCTACTAATGCAATTTCGTGCATTTAAACACTAGGGAGATTTTCATATGTTTTACAAAGGTATGCTTCAAAGAATATAAATGAAAATTAATCACATCTTTTAGGAAATAGGGATTACATTCAAAGTAAGCAACAGTTTTTGTATACCTTATACTGTAACATGTATCACCTTAATATGTGTCTACATAAATTCAGGGTAAATTCACAATTAAAGAATAAATGTATTAATGATTCTTAATTGTTCTTGCAAAATGTATTTTCAGTGAACTATTATCAATGTCAATCTTCAAATCATACTGTTAGAGGGATATATTTTGAGATTATATTATGTATATATTTATCAACTTGGTTGATTATGCAGAATTTAAATAGTGTAAGTCATGCTATTTTACATACATTGCCCCTCAGTGTGACCAAGTAAGCATGAAGTAACTTCTCTTAATGTAACCTTTCTTTTAATCAATAGGATCTATTTTGTGAATACCTTTAGGATCTGCAAAAATAAATGCACTGAATCCTTATAAGTTAGTTATGTATTGTGTTTATTTATATTCTGATTACCACACACTTTGTCATTTATCTTTAAACATCAGTAATAACAATAGTTAATATCTTTAGAGCGCATTTTTCAAAACCCAAGTTCTAAAGTGCTTCACACAAGGTAGCAAGTTGAAATCAACAAATTATAAAATCAAGTCTAATCAAATGGGGAACTTCACTTTTATCAGTTTGCTCACCCTCAGGAAGACAACCATCCTGTCTGTGGCAAAACACCTTTGATGAGAGACAGTTCAGAAAAGAACTGTCTCAAACCAAACTCAAACAAGAACACAGAACCTCATCCCCCATCAACTTCAAGTCTTTCATCCAAAGCTCGGTGCACACAGACACGAGTGAGAAAGCAGAGTTTCAGAGCTGCCAGGCTGATATTCCTCTTGAGGTCAAAGGTGAGCAAGGCCTGACATGCAGAAACTTTAGAGCAGTAATGCTGTTGTCAATAAGAAGCAGATGTATTTTCTATTTATTTATCTATCAGGCCCAGACAGGCTGCTGGGAGAGATTGCCTACCAACTGGATAGGAGAATTCTGTCCCACATATTCCAGGGCCAGAAGAGGCTTTATGGTTTCACACTGCTCAATATACCAGACAAGATCATAGAGGTTAGAAAGTATTTTTAGAGTAAAGATATGAGATTAAATCTGAACAAAGTTTCAACTGTAACCAATTTTCAGTATGAAAGTATAAATGTCCTCTCTTGCAGGTAACTACCCACCCACTGACAGGGAAGGTAGATGAAGGCTATCGGCTTCTTCTCACTCAGAGGCATGCTGACCTTATGGACAGGCTGAACCAGCTTGGGTATAAAACACTACTTCACCCTCATTTCTCTGAATTTATTGTCAACACCTATGGGATCCTGAGGGAGAGGCCTGGTGAAGACAGCACCCAGTCAGTGGACTTCAATAATCCAGACTTTCTGAGGAAGATGATAATGACCACAGCACCAACAAAACTTCAGAAGGACCTGCTGCTTCTGCTCACCTGCCTCTGCAACATGGCCAAGAGGGACAGAAAGCCTCTCCTTCTCTGGTAGATCCAAAGACACACCATTGGGAAGCTTACACTTTCCCCAAATTGGCAATAAACGCAGATAAAAACATATCACATGATAACTTTTGTGTGGCTCTGATTTTGTGCACAAAGAAAAATCAAAAATTAATACACAGCTTTTCACATGTATTTGATTATTAATATACACTTTGCAAGTAGGCCAATGCATGGTGAACTTGAACAGCCAACCTTTTTGAAGCCATATAGGCTGCATAAAGCATTGAGTAAACAATCAAAAAGGGCAACCTGTTATAAGACATCTAACAGGGATTTGTTAATTCAACCAATATTTAATAAAATACTGAAGCAGCATCATTTCTTAATGTGTGAAAGAATTAATCAATTAAACATACTGTTGTCTGCTAAGGACGTACTGTGAGTTTGCCATGGACCTAGCCTGATAATCAATCTGAATTGCTATTTTATTAAAGTTCATGCTGAACAGATGTGGCCCGCCATTCAGTGGTTTGTAACCAGGCTATTATGGATTTTTATATTTGGATCTTCATTTGGGGAAAAATGCTATTATGTTGAAAAGTGATGAGTCCTGGCTGGAGAATTTCAGGATTAAAAATGATCTTCAGGGGTTTGTTAGGGGGCTCCCTGCTCTCTCACTACAATATCTAAATCTTCCTGCAGGTGAGATAATCCTTTTACTCATTAATTCAATTCAATTCAATTCAAGACGTTTTTATTTGTTCCCGAGGGGCGATTAGTTTTGCCGCAGTAGCAAAGAATTTGACATACAGTACATGACAACAACATCAATTAAAAATACAGGGTCAGACAAATGGGTAAATAAATACCACAACATTAAAAGTTTAAGTTCAAGTATGCCTTATGTGCAGACGTTACCTATTCTTTACAGAGTTAAGCAGAGGGTACGGAGGAGAATTTGTAGCTATTTGTTTTGGCTCGTGGCTGACTGAAGCAGGAACCAGAAGGCAGCATCTTAAATCCTGCATGCAGGGGGTGAGAACTATCAGACATGATGGATTCTGCCTTTTTAAGCACATGTCTATTGTACAGTTCAGTTAGTTTTATCTGCTGAATCCGATGATCTATATCTGATGATTTTGCTGCTAATTTTAATTGCTACCTTAGTTTGGACCACACATACTGGGCTGTTATACACATGCTGTTATATGACTGCTATATGTATGCTTTATTCTTGTCAGGCAGGGCCTTTCTTACTTAAGTTACAGGGTAATTGTCAAGAAATGAAGAAGAACCTTTAGCTTAAAATTTAAACATGCATTTTTTTTTCAACATGATGATGTGATAGGTTAATCGCACAATAAATTGTCCAATAACTGTAATAAATCAAGCAACCAGTGCAGAAATGAAAGGAATTGGATATAAAACATGTATTTCTCCTGATGTGGCTCAGTTTATTCACTTTCGTTTCATTTGGTAAAATGTTTCCAGAAGTCACTGCATATTTAGCTGAAAATATTCTGAATCAATAAGTAGTAATTGGGTTACAGTAACTATCCTATCCTAAGTCACGTGGTCACATGCCAGACTGGCTCAACACAGTAACAAAGCCATTGGGGCGTGGCTTAATAATGCCAGCGTGATGAGCCGCTGGGAGCAGGGAGGGTTTATGTTTAGGGCAGCTTTGCTTAACTGTTTTCCAGATAGAAACTGATCATTTCCTTTAACAGACGTCACAACATAAATAAATGTAATACAATAAATACATTATCAGGCTGCTCGCTGGATGGGTTCATCAGACGGACTGTCCCAGTTTTCGTGCAAAGGTAAGACCATCTGGGATGCCACGTTAGCCCGTTTTAAGCTAGCTACGCAACAGGACAGGTGACAGCTTTCATTTGAGATAACAAAAATATTTATAAAGCACGTATTAAGTGTGAGGATTCAATAACCTGGTGCGATAATGATAGACCAACTTTATGCGGTCACACACACACCGACATTTATGGAGTTAGGTTTGAAAGTTTTTCTGAATAGTTTATGAAGTAAAACAGCTTAGCATACCTGCACACGGGCGTACCATTGCAGAGACCCATCTAACATACCTGTGTGAGTGCCCACTGATGAGACACCATGACACAGAAATCGCGCTATTTAAAGGCTACATGATGGTTTAAGTTATGATAGGTTGCTTTGAATCGGGTTTATATAGTCTTGGTGTTGGGGATTTGCAACTCCCTGGTTGTGTTCTTTGAACGACGGATTGTCTTATTTTTTCCAGCCATATCTTATGAGTCAGTGCCCAAAGTCTGCAATGGGAGTGAACGCTTGGAGGCAACGAACTTATGTTAAAGGGCAAATCCACACTAAAACTGTTTACATTATTATGGTCTCCCTTTTCACCGTAAAATATATAACGTGACTTGATAATATTGTGCCCTATGATTCTACCACATGTTGGGAATATATTACATTTTAGATATTCTTTTCAAATAAAATCTGTACAACATTAGAACAATATTTGTTAGGTTTTACCACATTTGCTGACTTAAGACTAGAAGTAATCTGTAAATGTACACAAAGGTTTGGTGTTCAGACAGGCTTTTCATTGCGGTCTCAGATCGCCAGTGGTTAGCAACACTGCAGATGGTGACAGCTGGATTAAAGGATGTTTGCACCATGTTTTTCTCTTTGCCTCCTTAAAGAGGTGGTATTATGCTTTTTGGCTTTCCCCCTCTCCTTTATTGAGTTATATATCTTTTTTGTGCATGTAACAGGTTTGCAAAGTGAAAAAGCCTAATGTCCAACCCAAAGGGAGTTCCCATGTCCCTCAGAAAGCACTGCTCTGAACTGCTTGAAAACAGCTCGTTTGTAGTCCAGCCCTTCACTTTCTTTACTTGTGATGTCACAATGAAAACGCGTCATAAAGCTTGCAGGGTCAGACACACCCTCAAACCAAGCTAGTCTGAGTGGAGGCCCTTTGGCTCGACTCGCCTTTGTTTGGGTTTCCATTGTAGAAATGTTGTACCAGTACCTGCTTCCAGGTTCTTTTTTTGGTATCACCTCACTTCGGTCGAGGTTCCAAGGGAGCTGAGGGATACTAAAATGTAACGTGAAAACACGACAGATTGCTGATTGGTCAGAGAGAATATTCACTATTCACTGCATCATCATTGCGTGCACCGGAGGCCAGCAACAGAAAGTTTTATATTTTACAGTTTTCGTAATTACATTTCGTAATTTCATCACTAAATCCACTTCTGAGAAGTTTTGAGGTGAGAAATCAGCTGTGTAGATTTCGATTGACAGTTTTACGAGAAGTGATGGCGAAACAAAAATGCTTGAATATTTTCGGAGTTGAGGAGCTCCGCAAGCGGCTGCGGGGGAAGCCTGTGCCAACCCGCGGGAGGAGCGTGTGAGGCCGGCCAGCCACCCGCTCACAGAGTTTTCATACTGCTTATCTGTCTTTACATTCTGAGGAATGTGAAACGTTTTAACCGTAGATATATTTTAAGAGCTGGTGTGTGTGTGTCGCATTGAACATTATGTTGCGGCAGTTGTGTGTGGCTTCGCTATAACGACAAGCTATGTACTATCTCTGGGTTCTATCTGCAATAGAAAACGGAGCAGGGCCGAGTAGAGTCGAGTCTATGAATTTGCGCTATGGTAGCATTTTTCGGCAAGGCAGCATAGATCGTCAGAACACCAGCAACAGTTCAACGTTTAGTCCTAATGGTAAGATGTGGAACAATGATGTTGTGTGGTTGTGGACTTGAGTAACTTACACCATCTGCTAGGTTACGGTCGCAGTCTGAAGCGGCTTTGATTTGGATCTCACTACCTTGTTTCTTACGACCCGCCCTTCTCTGCTTCTGATTGGCTAGTAGTCCTTACCTGGGAACTGCGCATGTGCAACTCCCAACAAAGATTTTGTACAAGTAAGATGCGTCACTCTGTAGCTCAAGAGCGGAGCGTACAACACAGGGTGAAAAGAGGAGCTGCAGCAATGGGCAGTATGAGGAAAAATATGGTGTTTCTTGAAAATTAAACCATGTTAAACCTGTTCTGGTACAACCCCTAATTAAGATTTTGAACCTGAAAATGAGCGTAATACCACCTCTTTAAAATTGAGCATGATGCATTGCATAATCGTGCAGTAAGCCACTCATTCCCATTCCATTCATGTCAGGACAGCTGTCAGTTGCTTCATGTTTTCCACAACTGTGGACGGGCATGAAATCATTTTTAGAGTAAAACCATGTTGACGCATGTCGCTGCTGTCTTTTGGTCGTGCTGCTTTGCTCTATACAACATAAAAACTAGGCCGTACCTTTCTCAGTGTGCCACCCAGCTTCTGGCACAGGCCATGGTGATCTCTCGACTTAACTATTGCAATGCCCTCCTAGCAGGTCTTCCAGCTTGTGCGGTGAAACCCCTACAAATGGTTCAGAACACAGCAGCGCGTCTGGTTTTTGATCAGCCCAAAAGGACTCATGTCACTCCATTACTCGGTGTCCTCTACTGGCCACCCGTGGCCTCCCAAATCAAATTCAAGTCACTAATGCATGCATAAAGAGTAAATACTGGGTCTGCACCCATCTACCTAAACTCCATAATACAAGTTTATGTTCCTTCTCAGCCACTGCACTCCTCTAACAAACGTAACCTGGCTCTGCCATCCCTACACAAAAAGCAATCTCAGTTGTGACTGTTCTCATCTGTGACACCACAATGGTGGAACGAGCTACCACACGCCATCAGAACTTCAAGAAGCTCTTGAAAAATCATCTCTTCCGAGAACAATTTCTCTTATAACACCTCTTACCCCTAACTTCTAACATGCACTTCCTGTGCTCTTCTTCTATTTGCTTACAATTATCTTGTATTGATTGCACTTTTTTGTTAACTCTTACTTCTTTCCCTAGGTATTTACCCCATTGATGACATACATGCTATTAGCTCTTACTAGTATTTATTGCTGCCCTTACTAGTATGTATTGTCAAATGTAGATCTCTTGCTGATGCTTTGTTGATGCTTGTATGTTGTTCCTCAAATGTAAGTCGCTTTGGATAAAAGTGTCTGCCAAATGAGTAAATGTAATGTAATAAGTAAAAGCCAGTTGTTTCTGAGCCATGTAATAATAATTTAATTTCATTCTCGTCTTAGTGTCCAGTGGAGCCCATGAAGAAGAGACAGGAATGAGGCTTGAATTAGACGTCCTGATGCTGTTCATTGTGATTGTTGCGTAGAGAAGGGACAGAGACATGGCCCTGCGGGCGTCTCCATTTCCTAATGGGTTTGTTGCAGGCATCCATGCTGTGGGTTGGGCTCTCATCCTGCCTTGTTTTTGGTTTCTTGACCGCCTCATTGCTGTATGCAAGTCCACCACCCTGGAGCAAACCCAGCGACTGGAGCAGGAATGCTACTTATACCCCCTCAAGGTCTTCTTTGGCTCCATTGTCTTCTTCATCCTTTTTCTTGCCACGGCTCCCTTGGGCCTCCTGGGCTTTCTCCTCTGGGCGCCTCTGCAAGCCTGCCGAAGGCCTTTTTACTACCATAGAGAGACACCATCCTCACCAGAGAAGGGGACCCACACAGGCTTTGAGCAGGTAGGAAAGGCATCATTTGGATTTGCCACAGCCAACCTGTGTCTGTTGCCGGACAGCCTGGCCCGCTTCAACAACCTGGCGCACACCCAGAACAGGGCGACTGCCATTGGTCAGCTCATTGTGCAGGGTGTTGATCGACCCCATATTCGCATCTTTGTTGACTCCCCCAGCAGCTGTGGGACTCTCAGCCCCTCCAGCAGTATACTCCCCACAGTTAACTCATCAACATATGGGGCCACTGATAGGCAGGCACAGCCCCCAGTGGGTTATCATGCAGACTCTGCTGAAGGAAATGTTTCAGTCCCAAAGTCCAATAGTCATGTGGTTTGTGTGCCCTGTGATGATACAGAAGAGCCCTCGACTGAGTCACCTTCTCCCCTTTTCAATTCCAATCACAACTCCAACCTACAGGGCCGAACCGGTCACCGGAGTGCTCCCCGAGCTTTGCTCTCCCAGGGTCTCCGCCTGCAGGACAATGTACCCTGGGAAGTGTCGTCATTGTTTCCAGCCAATGTTGACATACTGTGCCTAGAAGAGGTGTTTGATAAGAGGGCAGCACAGAAGCTCACCCAAGTACTGAGTCCTGTGTTTGGACACATACTGTATGACATTGGTGTGTATGCCTGCCAGCCACCGTGCAGCTGTTCCTCTTTCAAGTTCTTCAACAGTGGTCTGTTCCTAGCCAGCCGATTCCCTGTGCTCGAGGCCCAGTACCACTGCTTTCCCAACAGTCGTGGGGAAGATGCACTGGCCGCCAAGGGCCTCCTTTCTGCTAAGGTATCTTGCTTAATATCATGTATTAAGCTGTTATCAGTTATTACGGTTGTCCTTTTTGTGATGCAGAATTCACATTAACTCATGCTTTTGTCACTGTGGAAATGTGATGGATTGATGTTGTTGAAATTCTTAGGTGCTAATTGGGCAGAATAAAAAACAGAAGAAAGTGGTGGGCTATTTCAACTGCACGCATCTTCATGCACCAGAGGGCAAGTCTTAATTTTCTGATTTGGTCTGCTCAGATTAATGCAGAATTTGACATTTTCCTAAGCTTTGTGAAAGCTGGTGTATGTTTTCTTTTTTCAGGTGATGGGAAGATTCGTTGTGAGCAGTTACACATGATAACCAAGTGGATTGGTGATTTTCAAGCTACCAGCAGACAGGATGACGAGGACGTAGTTTTTGATGTGCTCTGTGGAGATTTCAACTTTGACAACTGCTCACCCGGTGCGTCTGTGTAATAGAACATTGTCTGATAATGTTCTATTATTCTGTCCTATTATTATATTATATATATATATATATATATATATTTTTTTTTTTTTTTTTATAGTATTTATGCATGTTTACTGTTTATACCTGTTTGTCTAGATGATGTCCAGGAACAGAATCACTGTCTGTTTGAGGAATACAGAGATCCTTGCAGGGCAGGGCCTGGAAAAGAGAAGCCCTGGGTCATTGGTGCATACCATCTTAAACCATTAGACTACAATAAATACGGCATACATGCAAGACAAATCATAACAATTCATTGGGTATTTCATTGGTTTCCATCTGAAGGTACACTGCTGGAGCAGCCCACATTGTATGAAGATGACATAATAACCCCAGAAAATCTACAAAGGTAGACCATTAATCCTCTGTAGGACAGCACTACTGTCATATGACCTAAACTCACTCACTGTTTATTCACTGAAGCTGATTTGAAGACCCACTCTGTCTTCTCTGTGTGCCTTTGTAGAACTTTGGAGAAAGAAGAGCTAAGAAAGCAGTATGTCTCCCCTCCTGTTCCTGTAGAGGACTGCCCGTTAGTTTACCCTGAGACTGGCCAGCCATGGGTTGGCCGTCGGATTGACTACATCCTGTACCGTGAAAACTCCATTTCAAAGCACTGCCGAACAGTATGTGTCCCTATTTTTACTCTTTTCATCTACTCACTGTCCTCCTACGTCTCCATTGAAGTAACTTTGAGATACCACGAATAGTTTATAAAACGTGCATTTGGCAAAACTACTGACAGTCACATCTTACAGAAAAGGTATTACAACACAATTTATCATAAAGAAGCATAAATCATAAAAACACACACACTCTTTGTCTCCATTCAGGAAATTGAAGAGTTGACTTTCATAACCCAGCTGGCTGGCCTGACGGACCATATTCCTGTGGGCTTGAGACTGAATGTAACTATGGACTCTGACTGCGCTGATGAATGAGGACCGAAGTGAATACAACGTCACGTTCAAACAAAAAGGAACAAAATATACAAAAATGTACATGCTCTAATCTATACGGGCACAACAATGTTTTGTTTACATACTTGAATTTGTGATTTCAATGACAATGTACTGACCAATGAGATTGTACCTCAGGAATTCATATAGATTTGTTAAAATTTTATAATATTTACAGTTTTATACAATACAGCATGTTCAGGTCGAGGCATTAATTTTGGAAATAAATGTAAATAATAAATTTCAAACAATGTCTCTTGCTTTTCATTTGCTATCAGTTATGGGTTGCGTAACTTGAATATACCTGTCTGACACAGTGACACAGCAGAAGTCATTACCCAGCTTCAACTAAAACTAAGGGACAATTTACAAAGCAGGATGAGCAAGCATTGCCAGACACCTTGGGTGTATAAAATATCCTGGGATATTTTGTTATTTATTATATAACTGATGTTGAGGATTTGTTTAACAGATTTAAAGCAGTATCACTAGATTAAGGCAAAATCTTAATCACAGGACAATTTTATAATTCTGGAATTCAGTATCGTGTACATTTGTATACAAATTCAATAGCTTTGAATTCTGAGGTCAATTTTCGTTGTGGTCTATAGGGGTGTGCTACCTTTATTCCAGGCCCAGAAAACAACGAAGAAGCCGTACGAACCAATCAAAAGCCAAGAACAAGAATCACTTCCTGTTTTTAGCCCTTGAAATACTCGTGTTTAGCATTGACTGTTATATTATGATGAAGTTGAAATAATGAGTATTGTCCGTCGTTCTAAGAAACTGGTATCGTCTGTATTTAAAAGCAGCGTGTTACCAGAGCAAATGGGTCTTTTTAGAACCATCTGTTCGGTCCCCAAAGCACGTTGTCACAGTCTGTGTTTGCCTCGACGTTTTACAGCAAATGTATCCTCATGTCAGCATTGGACTCATGTATTCACCCGTCACTTAGACACACAAAGACTTTATTCAGATATGTGTAGTGAAGGCAGTAATTCAAAGAGGAGCACGGAAGTGTTTCAAGAGGAATCATCACAAGAGATGGACAGTGACGGCAGTGCCCCGAGTCACAGTAAGTAGGCAAGCTGTTGGTTAGTAGATCAATGTTACTATATTAACTGAATAAGTAATTTTTAAAGAAAATTACAATTAATTATTTAATGTGAGTATTTGCTTCTTTTCTTCTCCATATGGCAAAACCAGATATTTGAATAGGTCACCTCTTTTAAATGTTTTCTGACATTTAGATAAATAGACCAAATGATAAAGTGATATAAAAATGATTGGCAGATTAATCTATAATAGTTTATAGATACACTACATTGATTTTTTTCGTTGAACAAAACAAAAAATACTTAACCATGGACTCAGGGAAATTGCTGCAACTAAAAATTGTTGTTCTTATAATTGGTTAATCTGTGGATTATTTTCCTCATCTATCAAGTAATCATTTCATCAATTTCCCAGAGCCCATGTTGACACCTTCCAATTGCCAAATAACAAAGAAATTTAGTTTACTGTATTAAAAGAAAAGCAGGAAATTCTCACATTTGAGAAACTTGAACCAGCAAATGTGTGGCTTTTCTGCTTAAAAAAGGACTAAAAACAATCGATTTTCAAAATAGTTGCTGAATGGTTTTTTGTTGACTAATTAATAGTTTCGGATTTAGGAGTTGTGACTGTCTTTTTGAATGTTTTGACGTTTTGCCAAATGATTAAATGATTAACCAGGAAAATGATCAAATGGATGGATAATGAAAAATTGTTAGTTGCTGTCTTAGTGACTGTGATGAATGAGGTTCTTCAATCACCCTGCATTGCTGTTGTATGTGAAGGCTTTTCTCTGTTTCAACACAAATAGCATTTTACTAGCTATCATGCAATTACGGTAGTAAAGTTGGCACACATTTATTGCTTGAATAATGTCAGACAAAATCTTCAACCTTGGTTTTCTCCAGGATCCTCTGAGAAATTCACTCTCGATGTGCTGATTTCTCTGCTGCGTCAGGAAAATGCAGTGGACATCTGTGTGATTCAAGTACCAGAGCAGATCAAATACGCAGAGTACTTCATTGTTGTCAGCGGTGTATCACCGAGACACCTCCGTGCAATGGCCCTTTATGCCATCAAAGTGGTAACTAATAGTGATCTTCTCATTGTTAAAATGTTGATATGCAACATGTGTTTATTTATAAAATATACATAAAAAATATATTTTTCTCCAGTACAAGTTTCTGAAGAATGATGGAGAGCCAAATGTCAAGATTGAAGGAAAGGATGCAGAGGACTGGATGTGTATTGACTTCGGTATGTGAAACTAATGTCCAATTTAAACAGTTGGATATGTAAGCTGGTTTTTGTTAATGGTGTTCACTTTCCTGCTCCTTTGGCTGTCTCAGGGAATATGGTTGTTCACTTCATGCTACCAGAGACCAGAGAAGTGTACGAACTGGAGAAACTCTGGACTCTCCGCACCTTTGATGAGCAGCTGAAGAGGATGCCTGCTGAGACGCTACCAGAGGACTTTATATATGATGCTGAAGTCACCAAGTGACAAACCAAGACTAATCAAGTTGCATGCAGACTTTACTACTACTTTGTAATTTTGGATGCATCATTTCCCATCCCTGTGAGGAGAAATAAAAGGTTATATTTGTTTGTCCCTTCTTTGGACAAAAAAATAACATGGATTGAAAAGCAACACCTTTTCAGATAATTTGACCATCACAGGGCATCTGATGGGTATTTGTAAAATTGAGTCTGGTGAAGATATATATGTCTTAACATATTTTGATCATTAAAATGAATTTAAATTCCATTCTAGATATTGTAGAAGTATTCTCTAAATCTTTCATTTTATTGTGACAGGGTCTTTACTCAGCCACATTTCCTGCAAAGTAAATAGTTGCTCTGACAAGATGCCTTTTAGTTGTATAAAGGCATGTAAAAATATTCACTATGAAAAAGTTCAAGTACATTACTGCATGAAAAGGTAATGTTGCTGTAGCCACAGATTGGCAAGTCAGTCTTCTTTATTTTTTAACATTTTAACAAACCAGTAGTTAAATGAGTGTTTACATCCTAAATAGAAATCTTGCATTCCAAATTCAAGCAGTACTTAAGTAAAGAATCATTAAAACTAAAACTACTCATGGCAAAGAGTGGTCCCTTTTTCTTTTTTGTTAAAATAATTTTTTTAAATTAAAACAATGTTGTGGAGACCAAGAATGCAGTCTCCTGGAAAGGAAATATTCAATTTTTGTACTGAATTGTTTCCATTCACTGGTTTGTTTTCTGTGAAGAGCAAGTTTTAGGCACAGTTTTGCAAAGAAATGATTGTGGGGTCACCAAAACAAGTCACTCCAGTTGATGCGTTCAACCAAATCAAACAAGCCAATTGCTCCCACAGGAAAAGAAGTTGTTGTTGAAAGTATTAGTCATGACATGCACTCACTTAGCATGTGCTAAAAGATTGCTCAGTGATGGCAACACACATAGGTAGGTCAGTCAGCACTTTTGCAACTGAAAGACTGTAACTACGTCTGTAACTGTGCAGTCTGGCAAATAACCAGCATTTAGGATACCATGCTACGCTAGTCCCAAAAAATTTTGTGTTTTGATTACACATTTTGATTTTGATAAGACAAAGTTTCTCCCACAACATTGTTGAAATACACTGATACATTATCATTAATATGTGACATTTTCCTTTTATTAAGCTCCAAATACCTGCATTTGTATGGAGAATCAGAGCCTGGAGGTAGATTTCAGATTTCGCAACATCATTTGTTTTGAGACTGGAGTGTAGAAGAGAGTATCAGCTAGAGCAGCACACTCAATTTTGCGGTAAACATAGTAAGGTTGTTTAATCCCTTGCAAACTGTTTAGTTATCATTTGGGTGTTTTTGTGAATATCTTTAAAAAGATTTTGTGTTACGTGTTCTTGTTGGGTTGAGTCTGGGCAAGTATACATTTCGGTTGGTTCTCGTCCTTTTGTGAAGTTTTATTTGAACATAAAAAAGAAAACTACAAATGAAACAAAATGTGACTGACCAATCGTAATTGCCAGGAGAGAGACCTGGCAGGCAATATTACAAATTAAAAAGAGAACACAGAAAGGCAAACTGTCACAGAAACTACATGCATACACACACAATCTATACCCACATGACTTCCTAGCAAGTGACCATTGCGCTTCATTGACTTGTGAATCATGCTGGATCAGAACATTAGCTAAATGTAAAAATGTAATGAAGCGGTAGATGCCTACACAGAGCCTGACAGGACTTGGTATTTAAATGTTTTTGAGCCTTGCAGTGATGTTGTTTGTACTTACATGTTCTGAAAATTAAGAATGACTCACACTAATGATAATAGTGAATCTCAACAGCTTTAAAGCCATCAATAATTGCTTAACAGTGGCCGTGGAGGGAAAACTGAAAGAGTAACAGAAAAAGATTTGTTCTGTGTTTGACTCAAAAAGTTGCTAATGTTCTCATCAGCTGCACAGCCATTTTACCCGCTGTTGTGCAGCCATTAATGACCATAGTGTTAATATGCTCTATAATGGAGGAGCTTGTGAATAAAGGCAGATTACTTAGCTTTTGGAAACAGCAGTAGCAGAGTATCTGTCTTGCATAGTTGAGGTAGGTACACCACATTTTTAACATTTAATGGCACTAATAAAGTGCAAACACAGTATAAAGCTTACCATGCTTAATTTGCAGATATAATTCCATCAGTGTATGTCCATGGCAACATTATGTCGCACGTAAAAAAGAGCAAATTAAACGGTAGCTGTTCATCCCTCCCTGGTATGCAGTTGGCAGGAAATAAGTAATTTATCTTTACAGCCCCCAACCATGACTTTCAGCTTCAATCCTCAGATAAAAGCCCATCAACCCTCTATACTGTTAGCGTTCTAGCATAGTATTTGCACTAAAAAAACATGTGAAGGAAGTGAGTATTTAGGTTGTTGGATATTAGTCTGTGTCCTGAAGGTGGGTTGGCACTTGGCTGCAGTCTCTGTCAGTGGAGGATGTTAATGACAACAATTACCAGAGAGCACATCAACTGTATCCGACATGACACTAAAGGTCTCTTAGTGCTTTATCCACCTGGTCCTCTTTTGTCAGCAAGGAATTACGCAAGCTGATGTGACCAGTGTTTTAACCAGGCATTTCTTATTGACCATTCTCCATACAGCACATCCATTACTTCAGAAATAGTAAAAGTCAATAATAAACACCAGTGACTCAAAAAATGTATGATCAGTATATAATAGTAAAGTATAATTCTGTGTTGTTGTGGTTCATTATTTAGATATTTTTCTTTTGTTTTTGTAGAAATTATATTCTTCACTGCATATCCAATGTATTTCTATTTGCTAGTGTTTTATTACTTTGCTCTCTAGACATTTTGGAGCGTTCATGACACATTTGTATTAACTGTCAACAGGATATCTTGGAGTGATACTTTGATTTGTGCTATTGAAATCATATTAAAATGTTAACAATTTTTACAGAATGAAATAAGTCATTCTGGTGTACAATGTCCAGGTATTTGGTATTTAATGTGAAAGTTTTTAGTTTTGTGTGTACTGTTCCTGCAAAGACTGTGCTCTCGCTCTGGAATAGAGTTCTCATATGATATGTCATTGGAAACAACAGCACCAATCTACTGTCAAATTTCAGTGTGCTCTTCAAAGAAAATAGTTGCCATTAAATTAATCTTACCATTTTGGGGCTGAAAGCTTTTTGTGCCCCCTATCATCTGGAATTGAAAATGTATGGGTTTGAGCAATTTACAGCCCTTTCTTGTATTTGGTGTAATTTGGAGCTATGCTTGCTGGTTTGGCCAAAATGTTTTCAGTTATTGTTTTAAGACAACTGTATGTCAGTCAGTAGAATTTAAAGTAGAGTTGGGCCACAGTTTTGCATTCATTTAGATTAGACACATGATAAGCAATCAATGGATTTATATTCACAACATTTACTAATGAGTTTGAGACTTTAGAAGCTGTTTTGTCCTTCTGGCTAGTAACTGCAAATGACTATATTTGTCCTTCTGGCTAGTAAGTGCTAACCCTTAAGAACTGAGTGAATTACTTGTAGACTTTAGACTGCGCAGATAAAGACACTTTTATTTAATAACATATATATAGCTACCCTTTCTTTAATTCTAACATTTGGATTATATATTAAGATTAACACATTAAATGTATACAGACCCCCCAGCATTTCGCTATAAACCAAAAACAACATATTTCCAAATAGCTGGGGAATCGTAACGCATTTCAACTTAATGTGAAAACAACCGACCACCATCAGCCAAGTTACACATCGTCGGTTTTATTGAGACTTGTCATGCTGGCTGTGGCTCTTAAGCGGACTCTAACTTAATAAAGCGTGCCTCCACTTGTACCGGTACTTTGCGAACATCACTCCACTTATAATTAAAATGTATTTTTGAACAAAAGGGCAATTTGTTGTGATCAAGTGTACTCTTTTCTACCCTTCAAACATTTAAGGCCTTCATAGTGCACTTAATATAGAAGCAAAAACAATTAAGGATAAAATAACAATGTGGCAAATTGATATGAATCAATTATGCATGCCTCTGTGACTTTATGTATAATTAAACTAATTGTTTGCTGCAAAAAAGTTGATCATGTTGGAAAAAAATACAAATTTGTGATAATACAATTCAGGAATAATTAAAGCACACATGTTGACCATCTGCATTAAATTTCTAATGCAATTAAGAGAAGAGAAGACATACTTTATTAATCCCACAAAGGGCTTTTCAATGTTTTAATTTGAGAATTTAGAACACCATCTAGTTAAATAATTAACAACTGAATGAAGCTAATGCAGTGACACCTCACATGTTTTGGTCTTTGCACACTAATGTAACTGTGTGTCTTGTATTTGTTTCACTGCCTCAACATTCAGTGATGACTAAACTAATGAGGCAGTAGATATTTCTCAGGAGTACCCTAAAAGTGAATGAAATCACCCTCCCTCCCCATCTGACACACTGTATAAAACACGGGCAATGTTGGGAATCTGACAGAGGTGTCTTGAACAGCAAGAAAGCCAGCTACAATATTTTCAAGTGTTGCATTATAATGTAAGCAATGTTTTTATTTTCACTTTTTGATTTAAAGTCAAGTAATGTTGGATCTGGCAGTGTTTATGGTGGAGCTTCTATTTCTGATTTTGGTGTTGTGATATTATTGAATAATTATTTTTTATCATGCATTTTGACTATTCATTTTACCTATGACCCAGGATTCGCTCCAGCGCTGTGATGTCCCTGAGTATTCTGTCTCTCTGCCTGCTGGCTTGTATTCACTCTGGCATTAATGCTTATCCAGCCAAGCCTGCCAGTCCCCGGGAAGGCGCACCACCCGAGGAGCTCGCCAGATATTATTCTGCACTAAGACACTACATCAATCTCATTACAAGACAGAGGTTGGTTCTTGAATTTCTTTAAAATACTATTCATAATGTTTTGAATGTACAAGCAAATAAGTACTGATATGTTGCTTGCCTCTTTTTTTAATGCACAGGTATGGGAAAAGAGACAGCCCAGATACTGTATTTTCCGATGTGTTGGTGAGGGAGAGCACAGAGAGTATTCCAGGATCAAACTATGTTGGGTAAACTATTTGAAATTATTGCAGTGCAGTTTGCTTTGTATACATTTTGTAAAGCTTTTTATTTATTTAATTTTATCTTACTAATCTGTGTTGTATATTATGCAGTATAACGTATAGTATTGTATCCTAAAACATGTTCACACTGCGCCAATGAAGTGTTGATTCTCAAGTTTGTAGTGAGCTGTGGTATTGTATTGAGTGAATCTTATTACGAGATGTTTGCACCCTCTTCCTCTTGTATGTGAATGGAGACAGAGAAACATTGTACATAGGTTTTAATGTTTTTTACTTAACTTGTGACTTCCTTATGTTGTAGGTATGACGGGCTGCCACTGTGGTGATGCTGCTGGAGCTGTCATATCCTGGCTGACTTTACCACAAAGCAGCTGCTATGTCTGTTACTGACAGTAAATTAACTTGTACTGCATGGAATAAACATTGAGTAATGCAAACACTTTGGTCTGTAATGTTGCCGATGCCACTAAAACACATTTTTATGCTGCTCATGTATGCATGTATGTGTATCACCTAACTCACTTGGCTTGACAAGTACCGAGTAGCATTTTACTACCTTGCTGTTTACTGGCTACAGTGTTAAGTATGTTGGTCTTGTGTGTCACTCACTGATGGAGTAACAGTGCTCTCTACTGGTGGACTGGCATCTAAATACTTTGAGCATTTTTCAAGTGGGAAAAATATTTTATAATTCATGTTTGCCGCTGGTGAACCATTTGATGGAGAGTAAAATAGAAATTAGCTGTAAATTGAGTACACTTAAGTGTTGCATTTATTTCACTTGTTATATTAAGCCTGCTGAGATGTACCTAAACCCTGCCTGAAAACAGATTAACAGTTTAATCCTATCAAGTGACCTGGATACATCAAAAGCAAGTACGTAACACTGAGAATTTGGTTAACTCTGTTATGACACCTGGTCCAAGCTATTGGCTCTCTATAATATGCATGCTGGCAAATCTGGTCCTCTTTAAAGAAGCTTCAGCAGCTGATGGGTGGTAAATCTGATTATTTGTAGCCAGATGTGGGGATAGTAGATCAAAGGTGCTGTCAATGGTAGCAAGATCTACAGTATATCTTCCTCATGGGGTAAGTGTATTAAAGTTTAATTCTTATGGTGTCTGCTATGCATTAATAGTTATTGATATGTGGCATTATGTTTTGCCAGAGCAAGAAAAGAAATCTGTTATAAGTGGTGAAAATTAATAGATGCAGTATCTCTCTAATTTTTCATCTATTGGCACATCTATTCTATTTCATATTCAGATCTACAGATTTGAAATCCTGGTCGTTGGACAAATAAGGTTAAAAGACGATTGGATGTTTTAAATTCATGGTGACCATATCGTTACACTGGGCTGTCAACTCACAATATTGCAGTGAGTGTGCACACTCTACAATAAAACGCAGCCAGAGGATATTTCACAGTACGTTTAGGGGTCATTGGATTTGATGGGAACCATGGATGCAGTTTACCTTATACATACCTTTTCTATCAGTATTTTATTTTATTGTTTGTAACGTTTACAGTAAGTTATACGGTGGGTTGTGCAGGATTAGATATTACTTGTAAGGCATTGGATGTCATTAGCATAGCAATGTGTGTGTGGACGGGGAACTGAGGCAACGGGCTCAAGCAGGCACTAGAAATGCAATAACACTTAACGTTACTATTACGCAAGTGATCTGCGAATTAGGAAACTCTGAAGTTAAGGGAATAATGAAAGTGTGACTGGGTGATACTCAAAAAAATAGGTAATGTATAATTCAATAATTTTACCAGATACTTACGCGCGGTCACCATGGGACCCTCTAGTTTCTCGGCTATCGCTGTTCCTGCTAGCTAACGATAGCTAGTCTGAGCCACATGATGTTACTGTTAGCTACTAGCTAATTAGTGGACTTGCTGCTAACTGTACATCATGACTACTAGCTTACATCGCATGAGAACATTAACAAGCTAAATTAGCTGGGTTAATGTTGCCAACATCTTTATTAGTCTGTATTAACCGCTTATTCAGTCTGAAAGATACCACATGTGTAAGTTACGCGTACGCCAGGGTTTGCTAGCGTTTGTCTGGATAATGAGCCATAAACTAGCGGCGGCTAGCACCAACTTCGCAGAGAACGGGCAGTGGTTGAATTAACGTTAGAGGACCTGGCATCATGTAGCCGCAGTGTAAAATTTTAATCGTTATGTGTTAACACTGTAATTAACTAATAACCTACCGCTAATAACCTACAAATGGCTGGCCAACGTCACCATTCTTAGCTAACGTGAAATTACCTCACATTGAAAGAGATTACACGTGCCAAGTGCGTGTGTAACGTTAGCTTGACAGCAAACTTAGACCACTAAGTTACAGCAAACACGTTTTTTTAAGGCTTTGGTTTAGCTCCACTGTACGTTACTTTGGTGTCTTTCCGTGGCTAACCACTATTTAGAAACTTATCTGCCACCATTAGCACCTAGCGTTCACTTCTCACCTGGCTGCTCCACATGTGTTTGATAGAGATCGGGTGTAGGTGGTGAAACTGCCTCAAGCCAGCTGTGCCCCATTCATTAATACTGGCTTCTAACTTATGAGAATTTTAATTAGCTCAAAGTGGGTGATAGTAAGCAATATACTTTTCTGAGGTATCTCACTAATCATTTGTCACAATTACTAACACTTCTGCATCTTGAAACTTGAAGTCTGGTGTCATATAGTTTTATAATGGCATTACAGGCGCCCTTCCTTTCACCCATATACAATAACATTTGAAAAATGAACGTGTTACTCATCGACCAATACACAGATAGCGAGATACCTGCAATAGACTAATATCGGCTCATATTGTGGCCTGCCCGATTTGGCTTAATCTGCTATTATTGTATTTTAACATCATCAGCAGCTATAATTGGATAAAGTTACTTGAAATCTTTAAATATGTAATTTTGGTTGTAAACAGTTCTGATTTAAGGTATTAGAAGGTGCAGGCCAGAGTGGTTGCTTTAATTTCTAGATTACCTTCTGTTTTATATATATATATATATATTTAACACAGCATTATTCTTTAATCATAACGGATATGTGGTTTGGTAAAATTATTAATTAGTCTTGATGTACTTTTGTACAATTTGGAAACACTACTGGATGAGGAGAATCTGTGAGATGAAGGCAGTTTGGGAAGGAGAGGGGCTTACTAACCTGCATTAGGTTGTCTAAGATATTTTCACCAAATTATAAGAGTAATGTGATTTCATTCTATCTTTAGTCCAGAGGTACCAGATGAGTGTTTATAGAAAACGTGGGGCTCCGTGTCGGAGCGCTGCACTGATGATTTGAACACAGTTTGTAGGTGAGTTTGTGCCTTTCTTGTTTATTTTTTGCTCTGGGTGATTATCTGCCTTCTTACTGTCCACATTTCTTTTGTCCACATTGTGCGGATGGAGAACAATAGTGCATTTCTGATATACAGTTTACAGCTAAACAGGGCTGCCTATGCTCAAAAAGCCCACACTTCTGTTTGTCCACCTACCCACCAAGACGTTGGCCGGTCTGTTTTTGCTTCACTCTGTTTGGAGGTCATGTTTGTACCCAGGGGCCTCTCTGTGTGTGACTGGCACAACCTTTAGCCAGAAGCATGGGAGAATCATCCTGTTTCACCCAATGGCCCTCTTTGTCTTTCCCTTATTTCAGAAGAGCCCTCTGTGCTAACATGTGCATAAAACACCAAGACAAACAAATGTTTTCTGTGCCATATTGTGTCTCATCCTTGAGTAATGTGTCTGCATCATTTGCTCAACAACAACAACACATGTTAGTAAATGTCAGCTTGCTTAATTTCATGTCACGGCTTGTGCAGTGTGGGGATCTTAGCATACAGTGTACTTACTTGAGCGGGTTTCCTACCTTCTCCAGCCCTCCAGTTGCTCTGGTTTCTGTAAGCGGGCAGTTGGACGGCTGTTGACTCTGTTAAGAAGACTTTCACCGTCCCGAGGCAAGGAATATTAAACATGACCGTGGCCAATGCAAAGTCTGGCACAGGTAAGCTGCTAAAGACAGATGTCCTAACTAATGTTTTGGAACTGTTGCAATGTTGTGTGCAAAATTTGACATCTCATTACCATATAAATGGTAATGAGCCCACTGCCCAGAGATAGTTGTGTGGGTGTGAACTTTCACATTTGTCCCAATAGCCACACAGCAAAAAACAAATGAACACATGAACAGCAAAATGTTTCTGCTTCCATAGTGATTGCATTGAATTTCTGTTAACTGTCTTGTCAGATCTTAGTTTGCTGTCTACTTCTATGTTCAAACTCTCAAAAAAGGCTAATGGACTAGCTGTATGTGTCAGGATTCGTTGGCTCCAGTTTCTTGATGTGTGCTCTCAGCCTCTACAAGGCAGCACTGTTAGTAAAACAACTCCTTTGTGACTCTGTGTGCTTGTTGCTGCTGCAATGGAAATAAGGGATGTTCTCTGTGAATTGGCCCATTGATTGACTGTCCACTTATTGTTCTTGCTTTGTAAGCTCTTATTATAGTCACATTGTTTTGATGTTTTTTTTCATCAGTGTTTTCATTGGCTGAGAATTTTAATTATTTTCATTATTACTTGCAGTGAGCTTTATTTGTCACAATATTTCTGCCTGCTTTCACAGAGCAGTAATTCTTAAGTTCAAAAGAAGTAAAGAGAGTGGTTGGCACGCTGTCTAATAATTGTATTTTTCTCACTCAGCCATGCAGCAGGTACTGGACAACCTGAAAGACCTGCCATCAGGCACAGGAACCAAAGATATTGACCTCATCTTCCTCAGAGGCATCATGGAGAGCCCCATTGTCCGCTCCCTCGCCAAGGTAACACACACACACTCACTCCAACAACTCCAGCGCTATGTAGTACACACACAAACACAGAGTTGTAATCTTATTAGTTCATCATCAAGCTCTAGTTGAGAAGAAGAGCAAATGTCACTGTGAGCCCAAGGAAATGAAGGTGTCACATGTCATCACACATCCTAGATGAGGACTAACTCTTTCTGGTAGTGTACCCTATGAGGCTCAACATGTTTCAGCTAGGTATGCAATAGGCAAATGCTTATTTATTTCTATGTTGGAGGGAGAAATAGTTCAGACTGAGATCTCTCTCTCTCTCTAGAACATACATGGTTTTTGAATAATCTTGTTGTACCCACAAACAAATGGCATCCTATAATGTGCTACCTTGTGACGTTAACTAAATCTTCTGTGCCCACTGTTCCGTTGTCAAGTATTATTAGTTGCAGGAATGTCTCCTGGCCAGTGCGAGGTATAACTGTACTTGTCATTAGAAGAGAGAAACAAGCATCATGTTTGCTTTGTGCAGGGTGGAACAGTACACCTTCTGTAGTTTCCTCTTAATTACTTAAAAGGAATGTAATACATTCCCCAAAACTTGAGGATTTGTTTAAGCTTCAGTAGAGAGAAAAAAAATGATTTTTCACATTGCTAAAAGGGGTTGACAGCATGATGAACAAATGACTTACATAACAGGAAAAAATCAGATTGCAGATTGAGGCCATTAGGTTCATCTGCTTTATCTATGAATAGAATGGTTTCTATAGAAAACCTGACAGAAAGACAAGTTCTTGTCCTCATTTCTATCAAACAGAGCACTGCTTTCCTTTCTTTTTCCCCTGTTACATGGGTCTGTATGTAGGATCTGGTGTAATTTCATATCACATAGAACCCCGTGAATATGGTCATATACACTGAATATTGAACTGTTAATTTCCCTTTGTCTTCTGTGTATCACAGAGATAGTTAGATTTAAGAGCCATTAATGTTTTGCATAAAAGTTACAAAACGATGGCATTTAATGGGGTCTCACTAATTTGATATACACTGTGTGGACACAATAACAGCAACACCTGAAATAATATATTGTTATATCAGTTGAGTATGATCTCATTTCCCTGTGTGATAAAGCTAAGCCTTCAGCAGGGTGGTAAACTCTTCTCAGTAGCACCAACATAGCACAACAGGTTCCCAGAAATGTACTAAATCATGGCAGCTCCCTCAGAACAAGTCAAAATATTAGGGCTTTGGTATGAGAATACGTTAAAAGACAAAAAGTTAGTAAATGTGTTGTTTCAGTCCGACACGTTCACTGTTGTTTACCCTGCTTTTTATGCTCTAAAATACAAACCAAAAATAAATTCTGGAGTTCGAAACTCATGATTTGTAACTCTAATCAAATTGTGACCTTCCCTCCTACAAATAAAGAGGTAGATTTACATTTGATTTACTGTGAGGCATTCCAAGCTCTCCACAAATAGCCTGATAAAGTGGTAATTTGTTTGTGTGTGTGTGTGTGTGTGTGTGTGTGTGTGTGTGTGTGTGTGTGTGTGTGTGTGTGTGTGTGTGTGTGTGTGTAGGCCCATGAGCGTCTTGAGGAAGTTCAGTTACAAGCTGTACAGGATAATAATGTTCAGCTGGTCACAGAGATCCTGGATTCCCTCAATAAACTGCCAGAAAAAGATGCTGCCACTGCTGAGCTTGTCAAACTTCTTCAGGAGCCTCACTTCAAGGTATCTCAGACCTTATTCCTCTTGTACACAATTGTTGTTGGGTGTAATGGGGGATTAGAGATTTGTAGAGTTAATGATCAAGCTTGTGTGCTCCTTGTGTGGGAATGGATGTCAGAGCTTTTTACGCCAACCACTGCCTGATGTTTTCAGAAGTCCTGGTACTAGCTCAGAAAGTTAGTCAGCTCTGCTTGTTTGTCCCCCTTTATATTCTTGACCACTTACAAGCTGCGACATGGGAGGGTGGGGTGTATTTCCCTGGGCCAATAACAGGCTGAGTTATGTGGGTAGTCAGGCGGAGAATACTGTCACCTACTGTTTCAGTAAATCTTCACATTTGCTGATGCAGTAGTAGCCTCTGACCAATGCTTAACGCTATGTTGTGGCTGCTAGGGTAAGAACAAGACTGACTTCTCTATATATCATGTAGTCATCTGTCAGTGCAGTCATAAAAAGGTATTTTTATAAAGGAATGTGGTACAGTAAAGTGATTTATGTCTTTACTTTTTCATGGTGATATATCAAATGTGTGTTGCAGTGCCAGTCATGATCCACGCGGTAGTGGCGATTGTTGTTTTCCTTATCTAGAAAAAGGTGTTGAAATGTACAGATTGTGAACCAGATTTAGTCTTTCTTTCTGTCTGTATTTCTCTCTCTCGTTCCTCTTTTTTCTTCCACAGTCTTTGATAGAGGCTCATGACAAAGTGGCTGCAAAGTGCTATGAAATGCCCCACGCTGCGGCGAACAGCGATGCCTCATTGACGAGTTCACTCATGCCAGCTGATGCTGTCAGGATGATTGGCATCCAGAAGAAAGCTGGGGAACCACTGGTAAGTTAGCCAGGCATTTATATCCACCACAGCTCTGCAGGGGAAACATGTAACATTCCTGTTAGGCTGTAAAGTGTTTTACAAATGTCCTCTTTTATTGACCATCTGCTACAGGGTGACTCAGTTTTATATAGCAACTCAACACGAGTTGCTTCTTTCACAGCAACCACACAGACCGACCCATGAAACAGAAGTACGGATGTACAATACTAAATGACTCGTGCTCTCTTTCAGGGGGTGACGTTCCGTGTGGAGCGGGGGGAGATGGTGATAGCGCGGATCTTGCACGGAAGCTCAATTGACAGGCAGGGCATGCTGCACACAGGGGACATAATCCGTGAGGTCAATGGTCGTGAGGTCGGTCGCAACCCCCTTGAACTCCAGGAGCAGTTGAGGGACTGCAGCGGGAGCATCACACTCAAGGTCCTGCCCAGCTACAGAGACACACCGGCATCTCCACAGGTGAGGAAAGGGAGGCTGCATCGTATTTTCCTGTCAAGCTTTGCACCTGTGGGAAACTTGTGTTACACTGAAAAATCTGTTATATTGAGTATATATTTAATCTTGATTGAAATATTGAAGTCAGTGCTGATGTGTAGATCCAGTTTGCCACGTGTACAAGGCTGTTAGGAGTCGTACTGTACCTGTCAGGGATTGGGTGAGAGCTGCCTGACCTGGATGATCTCAGAATACCAGGCTTCTGAAAATTGAGCCCACGGAGGGTCTATTAATAACACTTAACACACTATCTGGGGCGTACACCACTCTGTTCAGTGGAGCACCCCCTCTTCTTACTGTAAGTGGCGCACACAGCAGCTGACACTGAGGAGCAGTATGTAGGGTTATGTCAGACACTGACCTTTGTGCCGGAAAGGATCGAATGATCGAATGTTTGCTTATGGTTTCAGTTTTGGGAAGAGTTTTATCTTGTGAATTAGAAAATGAAAAAGCACTGATGGACCTCTGATGAATCTGTCAACAACTGCATTTTCATCATGTCACTGATTTTGGTTAAAAACTTTTGTGACTCCTCACACTGGTCTCCTTTTTAAAGTTGTGGTCAATGTTCATCCACCTTGTTCAGACTACTTTCTTTGAGTATGGACAGTAGTTCTAGTTGCAGTCAAATAACACTTGTGAAAGGGAACATGATAGCTTGAAATATAACTGCCTAATTGGATATGATTTGTATAGGGAAGAATAAAGTGGACATGCACTCATTATAGTTATGTAACGTTATTTTTTATATTCTAAGAGCTGTCAAACAGTATAAGTTTGTTCTACAGCCATGGCACCGGTCATACACAAATTTATGAAATACTCATCAACTATTGGACAGTATATTTTAATAAGGATTTAAGGTATCGCTCAACCCTGTTGCATATGCTGTCTGTATAATTAATTGTCTGATATCTTGTTCACACCCTAAATTGTAGGTTTATCTGAAGCCACACTTTAACTATAATCCGGCCACAGACAACTTGATCCCCTGTAAAGAGGCAGGCCTGGCCTTTTCCAAGGGAGAAATCCTTCACGTTGTCAACAAGGAGGACCCCAACTGGTGGCAGGTAAGTAAACACATTTTGCCCAGCGGCAATGGAGGACAGTGCTGCTTTAACCAGAGCTGCAGAGCTCATTAGAAGTGGGGTAGAAAAATTTAAATTCCAATTGGACAAAACAGCAGTTTCATTTTTGTGGGTTGTTGTTTTGTCATTAAACTATAGTGCGAGAAAATGCTCTACATAGTGGTTTGTCTAACTGTACTAACTTGGCAACGAGGAAGACGTTTGTGACAGTACTCCTTTTCTCTGAGAAATACTTACATCTCTCAGCATCTCTGATTTCCATATAGGCATGCAAAATTGTTGGTGGAGCCGCTGGTCTCATCCCCAGTCAGTTCTTGGAGGAGAAGAGGAAAGCTTTCGTGAGAAGAGACTGGGATACTTCCGGTACAGGTCAGTGCAAATCATGTTCATTCATCCACATCAGCTGCTCTTGTTTAGTTATTACGATAGTCATGATAGTAAAATCCTTGCATTTAGCACCACCAAGTGGCGATCTGAAACTTTAATAAATATGTCTCAGGGATGCTCTGCGGAACTCAAACTGCAAAGAAAAAGAAGAAAAAAATGATGTACCTCACTTCAAAGAATGCAGGTGTGTATCACAACTGGTTCTATTTTTTTGTGAAAAGTTTGCAGTGTTAAGTTGTGCATATAAAACAATACAGTACTCACCCAACCTTTGTATTTCCCTGAACAGAATTTGACCGTTATGAGCTGCAGATCTATGAGGAAGTAACCAAGATGCCGCCGTTCCAGAGGAAAACACTGATTCTAATTGGAGCCCAGGGTGTTGGGAGGCGGAGTCTGAAGAATAGACTTATTGTCATGAACCCCCTGCGATATGGCACCACTGTACCCTGTGAGTTTGTGAGACAGCAAGCTGAGGTAACTAGTAGATGTCCTGCACTAGTACATGTAACACCGTTCCTCAATTTTTACCTCCAGTCACGTCACGCCGTCCGAGGGAAGAGGAGAGAGATGGCCAGAACTACTGCTTTGTGACGCGAGAGGAGATGGAGAAGGACATCAAGGAGAGCCGATATCTGGAGCACGGAGAGTATGATGGCAACCTTTATGGCACCAAGATTGACTCTATACATGAAGTGGTGCATGCAGGCCGTACCTGCATCCTGGACGTCAACCCTCAGGTTAGTCAAGGGAACACTGTATATGGATCTTTTTTTCCTGCCCTGAAGCGTTAGTTGTGACATTATGTTTTCTGCCCAGGCCCTGAAAGTGTTAAAGACTGCTGAATTTATGCCATTTGTGGTGTTTATTGCTGCTCCTGAACTGGACACACTTAGAGCTATGCACAAAGCTGTGATAGATGCTGGACTTACTACCAAACTACTCACGGTAAGTTTTCAGGATTGAAGCTTCCTAAATACTCATAAATGATGACGGACCTTTCAGTGGTCACTGGTTGTTTCTTCCATCATCCTAATGGGCTGAATCTTTTTCTGCAACAGGAGAATGATTTGAAGAAGACTGTGGACGAGAGTGCCAGGATCCGCCGGGCATACAGCCACTACTTTGACCTGACTATTGTCAATGACAATTTGGACAAGGCCTTTGACAAGCTGCAGGAGGTGGTAGAGCGTTTATTCATAGAGCCGCAGTGGGTTCCAGTCAGCTGGGTCTACTGATGTTTTACCCCCTGTTGTAGAGATGTGGCTTTCCAAGCTGCTAGGCCTGGGATGAAAGGGGAGACCTGAAGGGAAGGGGGATTCCACACTGTACTTCACACACGGACAAATTGTTGAACATCAGCCCGGTGTGAATTTGGATTTCGCACAAAGCTGCAGCAAAACTGAGTCACCTTGATCTGAATTGCCAGATTCCTTTCTAGCACACTATGCAACTCACAACACACAGGAAGTGTACTTATTTATTGGCTAAATGTTTTTTAAAGAATACTTTCATTCACGCGGATTGGAAGAAAATACTGGCCCTTGTGTCAGTATGTTTTAAAAGCAAATGCAATTTTTTTTCGTCACGTCTGTTTTTTAAATTTACATCAGTATGTAAGATAGGTTATTTATTCTGCAAAAATAAGGAGGGCTTGCTCATCGAAAAGAACGATACCTCAGTGTCACAGTTTACAGTGCATATGCCTCCAGTAATTCATCTCATTTAATTACTACTGTACAAACTTACAAACTCATTCATGGAGAACAGTGTCATATTTTTAAGACTTTGTCTATGTCTCCTCCTCAGGGCTTTATTTATGCCCTGGCGTCTTAGCGGTTCAAACTCATTAATGGGAAATGTCACTATTTGATGGAAAAGTGATACTGTAGTGTTGACCCATTAACTGTCTTTCATGCAAGCATAACAGATTACATTAATTATGTTGATTGTTTGTCAATCATTTGGATTATGAAAGTGTTTCTGACTGTTAGAGCCGTTGATATGGTGCTGTATCTGTGTTTGTTTGGAAGAAAGAAAAATAACTTTCCACAGGACTCTTGAACAGGGTACTGCATCTCAGTGAACCATCCCTTTTGATGTGATATTACTAAAGGATAACTGTTTTAAAGTTCATAGTGACTTATAAAAGTCCATATCGAGGTATAGGTATATTTTACAAGATTTCAGAAAAGTTGTATTTTCAGATGTCAAATAAATAACTTGTGTTTTCTAACGATCTGCTTTGGTTTTGCTTTGTACTTTAAGCAGAATTACTAGACAGACATTTTGCATTGAGATGACGTGTATGCTAATTGGTAGAGGGAAAAAAATATTTACAACAATGTTAAGATCAGTCCGTTTTTCATTTTCACCACAGAGATAAACACACAAAAATGACAGATAAAAAAAGTAGCTGATGAATTCTCAATATTGTTACTTTTGTTCTCTGACAGACTCACAACATAAAACATAGAAGTAGTGCTCCACAATTAAAGGCACATTAAAACTAGAGACGTGTGCAATCAAACTGCATGAACATCAAATAGTCCAATGTGCTTAAGTGGATCAGAATGAGGTTGGTAGTTGGAACATTAAAAAAAAAGCTTCTAACATCCATCTCTGGAGGACAATGCTGTGGTTAATTAATATGCACAATTTTCAAAATTGATTACTATTTGATCACCATACGCTTCAGAGGAAAATAAAGTAAGTTATTACAGACAACCTAAAGCCACAAAGAACAAAAAGTCCAAGATACCCCACAGCATGACATCAGTCTCTGCATAAAATAATTCATTAGTATATATTTTGAAACTTAAGCATTTAAGTGTTCAGGACATTGCCAAATGTAGATGGAGCATTATTACATGAAACATAATAAAAGTGATTTTTTCAGTTACTAGGCACATTCATCTGTCGTGGCATTACCCAAAATCACATATGAAGAACCAGGGGCCGGTTGTTGAACCCTTCCGCTTTCATTTTCATTCAGGCTAAAATCTGAACATTGTAGTATGTGTACTGATGCCACCACCAGATACCAAGTTAAAAATGTAAATTCTAGTTCTACACCGAAGAATCTGAATTTAGTTGTGACCATGTAATAGTATATTTTTAAGACTCCAGCTAATGGTTATTTTTATTATACCATGACCACTGAAAATTCTAGGCTTAGACTGGCTTGAAGGTGTAGATTAACTCCTAGTAACGCAACAACTTGTAAGGTATTATTCCTTACTTGAATTATCTCAAAGTTGATCATTTTACGATTGTTTTTTCTATAAAATCAGAAATCAGTGAAAGTTATCCCTCACAATTTCCAATAAACTTGAGGTACTCCAAATACCTGTTTTGTCCAACAAACAGTCCAAACTCCATGACCTAAACTAATTGGCAAAGTTGTTCACAATTCGTACTGGATCAACAATTGTCTGGCAATTAATATATTAAATTGTTTTACCCAACAGTAGACAGCAATGGTGTTTTAAAAGAAATTCTACTGCACCAAAACAAATAAAAAACAATGATAAATTACACTTGACATACCGTATGATATTCCCTTTACCTCACTCTAGTGTAGTAATTAAAGTTTCTGGTGGATTTAAAGTTTAAACACATTGAGCCAATGAGGCAAGACCTCTAATAGCGATACACAGGATCAGAGGACGGTTTCCTGGCTGGTGGTTTATTTCCATCTTCACCGTGTCCCCATCTCTCTTCAGGGACATGTTAGAGGAGGCAAACAGATATTCAGTCTTTTCATAGACGTCTTCTGTCAGTGCAGCTAAGCCTGTACTGCTCAGAGGCAATTCTCCCTTCTCAGATACACACTGCACCTGGAACAGGTGTGACAGGAAGATAAAAGGCAGCTAAATCAATGTGATGCATAATTTGAAAAAATAACTCACATGATGTGTTTTTGTGTTGTATTCTTCTTTGTAAAAACTGATTTTTACTAACCAGTTGCTCCAGAGCCTGTAACACTGTGAGGCTGCAGCACATTCCCAAGACAGCAAGACAATCATATGTCATCTCTTAAAGACAAAGACCCAGAGAATGAAAGCGGAACAGAAAGGAAAAGATGTTTTCAGGACAATCTGCATGCAGTGGCAACTCCACATACTTCTACTCATGAACTTGATGGAGGGGTTTTCCCCCCCACAGATTGAGGACACCAAGCAATATTTCACTTTTAATGGGCTAAGTAATAAAGGCTGCATAGAGCACAGCTTTCTCACCATCCAAGGAGCTGGTAATGAGGTGAAGGGCTATGAGGACTTCTGTGGACTGGTCTGCCTGACCAGACAGCTCCAAAAGGTCCAGAATTGCTTGAATGTTTTGTTTTTGAGAGTGTGTCGTTGTAACATCACCCAGGGCAGGTCTCTTTCCTAGGAGCATTTGGTCTAGCTGAGGAAGGGAAAGACACCCAGATATAAAAGCCAATTTAACAAAAGTTCCTAATGCTAACTCCACATTATAAAAGTGTCTCTGTGACATGACCTCTTTTACCACATTCTGAAGTGAACTGATGGACCCTCTGTCCTCCATAACTTTTGTAATTTGCTGGAGCAGAGAGGACCTTGTGGTGACAGGAAGAGCTGAAAGGTGCTGGAAATGATCATTCAGCTGCTCCAGCTCTGCCAATAGAGAATATACAAAATGGACCCACTTTCTCATTCACCTTCAAAATGTGTGCAAGCAGCAGGGCATTAAAACTAAGACTGAACCGGGGGAAAATGATAGAAAACAGAAAAGTAAAATATACAGTACAATATGAACTAACCACATGGCTGTTTGGTTTAAAGAGACCTTATAATATAGGTCAAAGCACATGTTAACAGTTATCACACCCTTCTGATAAGACAGCACTGGGCCTCCAATGTCAAGAGGCCCTTTATGACTCGAAAACAACATGCATTCCTGAACACATCATCAGCTGCAACAACCATTTACAATCACTTGCTTTAAGGCTGCAGAAAGAAAAAGCTGAGAAGAAAACAGTAATTTACCTTCTCTAAGGCGGCAGTTTTCAGAGGCACACGCCGGATCTCTGCCATCTACTTCGAAACCTCCAGAGGTGTCTGACATCAGACACAGCTCTGTGAAAAATACATTTCAAATACCCAGACATGAAATGTATCTGCAGTAAGAGTTTAAGCGGTTGTTATTCTCTGCAAAAGACCAGTTAATGTATGAATTTAGTGAATGATTTCTCACCGTAGCGTCCGTCATGTTTGATCTCTAGCTCTAACAGGGAATAGGCAATGGTAGCATGGATGGGAATCTCCATGGTAACGTTACTGTCTTTACTCAAACGCCCATTCTCCTTCAATGAAACCTGCAGCAGACACGTGAGACCAAACACGCAAATTTCAACAAAACTCTGCATGGAAATATCCACTTTAAAAGAATTTATTACCACTGAATAACAGTTGTCGGTGATGCATGGTACATTTGTAGACTCACTTGCTGGTGTATCTGGTTCCAAATGATGTGGAAATGAGTATGTGGCCACAGTGACATTTAAAGAAACCTTTAAATCTATCTCGGACATGAGCAGTGAATGCCCAGTTTTGGTTTCATTCACTCTGAATCAAAGACTGAACATTTTGCAACAACAATTGAAAATTACACAGAGGACTAAAATTATGGAAGAGGAAGCAAAGTGTCCAAAACTACGCGGCGTGAGCAGTTTGAAAGAAGTTTTAATATAAAAATGGAACTAATTTCACTTCTCCTTCCTTCTCAAAACTTCTCAGAACTGAAACTCATTCTGGGCAAAGAAGGGTATATAGTATAGGGTAGGGTATAGGGTATAGGGTAGGGTATAGGGTATATAGGGTATATAGTATTTCTTCCTCAGTTAATGGTATACCATTAACTGAGGAAGAAATACTAAAACATGTGAAAGTAGGCACAACAAATAACATTTCATCGTTAATACGTGAAAGAATAAAAAAAAAACAAAAAAAAACAAAACAACTTACACTATAATAATAAATGAGTTTTTCAGTGCTAATACTTTACCTTTGGGTTCTTGGGGCCACATAAGATCAGTCCTCCTCCACACTGTCCGTCCTGCTGCACTTCCTCTATGACTGAACAGGGCTGATTAGTCACAATACGCTCCTTCACAATCCCAAACACCTGTCTGTGCTTCTCCTTTGTCTGCTGGACCAGACCATGGGACATGTCCAGAATTCTGAGACATTGAGATCCCCAAAACACCAGCGTTACGTTTCACAGGGAAAAGTCTTGGAAATGTGAAATGTATACATACAAGAAGTATTGTCTTAAACTGATTTGAATTTTAAATTGAGTATGCATAAAAAAAAAAATATATCATCCTGAACCAAAACAAGCTATTGTGTTTTCAACCGGGCCTCCTGCTTTGTGTGCAACTTTATGGTTGGACAAAGATCACACCTGCTGTTTTCAGACCTTTAACAGACGAGTGTCAGTGTTCTTCCATTTTAACTCTATTCAAACAAACCATCAGACAGGGCAGTGGAAACAGGTGGGTAACTAACCTGTCCGTGGAGTCTCGCAGCAGCTTCTGCACATCCACTTCCTCTTTACTCAAACTGCCAAAGGATGACTGGAGTTTAGAAGACTCTTTACCCTCCAGGGTTATGTTTGAGTGGACAAAATTTGCATTCACAGTTTCCTGAATGTTGCCACCGTAGGTCCCATTGTATTTGATGAAGTCTGTCATTGTGACACCTGTGGACAATGAGACATTAAGGTTTTGTGATCTCAAAATAAATCAGTACAACTCATTATAATAAAAGTTATTTAACAAATAAGATTATATACAGATATAGATGTTGATGATTACTTGGTTTTATAGGTTTGTCTCCTGCGAGTATATCATTAAAGTTAAAATCAGTGGGAAGATACTTGGGCTTCTGCCAAAACCAGAAACGCTTGCGCTTCACCACCACTGTCAGGAGAGCAATGGTGTCATTCAGGCTGGACGCTGGGATCAGCAAACCCCCGTTATCCACCTCCTCCACGAAGTTTTTGGTTGCTGTGGCAAACATGTCCCAGCTGGATAAAACCTATGAGGGTGATAGTAAAGCCAAGAGTGAAGACTTCTTGACTTATCAATCTGGAGAAAAGTACCACCCATGTGAGCTCGTCAGTAACGTTAGTAGATTGAACAAGATTGATCATTCCTCCCTTTCTTTAAAAAAAATTAAATAAATAAATAAATAAATAAATAAATAAATAAATAAAAGGTCCACATTAAACTGCTGCAATTCATTCTTTCTGACGTGTACTGCACTTTTACAGCATATCAAGTAAAGAAAAAGAAATATACGTGAAAGAAATAGCACCTTGCATACATGTCTTGTTAAAACTTAGCTAACGTTACACTGAAGTTCACCTGCCTGCAAAGCAAAACTTTTCCGCGTACCCGATGTCCGTATTTTAATGGTGACCCTGACGGGAAACGTTCTTTGCGGTCAGACTCTCAGAGCAGACGACGCTTCCCCATCGTCAGCCTCGGGTCTTCGTGAAACACCCTCTGATTTTAACAAAAGACCATAGTAAAAGACGCACAGACGCTCCGCCCCCTGTTCACAGGAAGCTGTGGGTGTGTTACTAGAGATAACGTCAAAGGTCAAAACCTTGGTCAAAACCTCAAAACCAAAACACCTCTATAAAAATAATAAAAAAATACAATAAATATAATAATAATAAAAATATAATAATAATAATAATGTTATCATTATAGTAATAATTAATTTCATGTGTATTTTGTATTCGCGTTTATTTTCTTATTTCTCCAGCACTTTGTGTTGGCCTCAACGTCTAAGCATTGGTTAGAAGTTGCAGAATAAAGACATTATTTACAGATATAGTTATAGATGTAGTTACATAGTTTTACAGTACACAGTATCACGTATGTACCAAATTTCTTTCTTTTCCTAAAGGACATATTAAGTAAGGTTAAGGTTAAATAGTACACTATTCTGGACTCATTTGAAGCAAAAATGATCAGTGCACCACATTAATTATGTTTTTGTGTTTTTTTACTCAGACACTGCATCACCCACCATTGGTTTATATATTGAAGATAAGAAGACGGTGACAGGAAACTGTAACATATCTTATCCAGATGATTTACAACAGCACGACCAAGTTCCTCGATGTATTTGTACTGCCTATGCTGTGATGGCTATTTGTTGCCACCTAGCGTTTCAGGGCTCCATAGGACGTTCGTTACAGTAAAGCAAAACGTGGAGTTGTATGGACAAGAAGTTTGATGAATGTTCAAGATGACTTGAGGCAGTAAACAGTTAACATCTGAATGACTCAGCCACAATAAGAACTGTATATTATGAGTTGTACATGGTATCTATGTCAAGGTTCCAATTTGGAAAACACAATCTGAGGGCAACCCATGAGATTATCATTACAACCCTAAGTAAAAAAAATCATTGAGTGATATTTCACCCTTGCCCCACACACAGTGATGGATCTATGTTATTGAGACTCACCTTGTTACATCAGATAATATGAACAGTTGAGTAACAAGCACAGGCAAGGGCTCTTTCAAGATAATAATGGTCCCACACACACTGAACTTTGCACGTGTTTGTCCAAATGGCTTTCATAACCTCACAAGGTAAAAGAGCATACATACAACATAATTGAACTGTCATGGGGTATTCCTTTTGCACACAATATGATGGCACTGAGAAGAAGAATGGAGCTGATCTGACGACACAAAATGGACTTCCTCTTCTGTGGACACATAAGCTCTGAAACTGATGAGTCAGATGTTTTCTCTTTGCCTGTTGGTATGTTTAACCAGCATGTATGATGGAAATGATGATAATGGTCTGGTTCATTGCTTTCAGTGTTCTTAACAAACAGACACAAATGACTCCACACAAATAAAGCATCAGAGATTTTATTTGAGCTCACGGAGCATAGTTTTGGACACTTTTGGTCCCAAAGCCCAGGGTCGGGTTAGACAACGGTGCAATAGATAGATTGAAAAATGACTGGACTGGATATTTGCTACTGATGCTCATAGTTGCACAATCATTCACCCAGTTATAGCAAAAAGCAGTAATTACCTTTATGAGACAGAGAGAAAAGCTGAGTAAGGATATAAAGATCTTTTAAACAAGCATTGTTTGGTCTTAATAATTCCTTACAATTAAAAAAAAGATCTCAGAGATGCAACAAAAATAAATTAAACAATATGAGTACAACGAGTAAGGCATCAGGCAGGTGCAGAATAAACATCATATGTGTACACTTAATCAATGGCATATCAAAGCTAGTTTATCTCAGAGGTAGAGAATGTCCGTGATAAGACGACAGCTAAAGTGACCAGTTGTTCAGTACATTTTAAGCTAGTGTTGACCAGTTATGATAAGGATTTATCCTCCTTTATACCAAGTAGTTTTGCTTTTCTCAGTGGTACAGTGTAACATATCAGGTGAAAATGTGGGCAATATTTGCCAAAATGTATCAACATTCTTATCATATGTTTGCATAAACATGTTTACACAACTTAAGCACTTGCTATTAAGGCAATAACTTTGATGAACTGCAATAAAGAAGACCAGCACTAAATGTGTATGGTAAGGCTAGGATACAAACATCATCAGAACCAGCCTGGATCACAGTAGAAGTTGTGCAGGGCGACATGTGTGAGATCTGCATTTCACGGGTCACCACAGCGTAAGAAAATCTACGTGGGTAAAGCCAGGGTCCTTCCTTAGATCCCAGTATGTGTTGTTGCTCACCCAGGTATCATCCTTTAACTTCCTGTGGAGGCAGAACGAAAGCAAGAATAGTAAATAGTGAATACTGTGAAAGGTAGTTGAGTAAATTGACACTGAAAATTATGACACAGGCTGCTGTTACAGTGACAAGCAGCAAATAACATGACATGCTCGCTTTCCCATAAATGACTTAGTAAAAAACTAACAAATCTGGATATTTAGGCTACCTGAAGAATTTAGGTTGATGTGTTACGTTGCTCTCCTCCAGGACTCTCCGTCTCTCCCTCTGCAGCTGTTCAATCCTCTGTTTGTGCTCCTCTGCAGCCTCCAAGTTTCCCTCCTCCAGCAGTCTGCCAGGGTGACAGACTCATTCATTATGCAGACATGGTAAAACATTCATCTTCAATACTCATGTTTAATCTTCCCTAGTGTTTTTCGTTTCGCATCATTACAGTAAGATAACATAATTAACCATAAAAAGGAAAACACATAACTCAGGATATTAAAGGACTAGCAGCAGGGTCATTTTTTTTACTTTGATGGCAAAGTGGAGAGTGCTTCTTCTTTCTGTGGCGTCTTGTGGTAGCAGTGACGAGTTTACAGACTTAAACTTTAAAATGTGAGCTAAAATTAGTTTAATGAGTCTGAAAGCCTCCACAGTTACTTACTATTCTTAACATGAATAGTGATGCACCTATTTTTGTGCTATTTTGATCAGAGGGTTGGGTGAGCATTTTTCAAGATAACGTGTCAAGTGGGCATGAGATGCATGATGTCAGATTATAAAAAGGTGTGTTGCTCAGATATTCACTGGCATGTGATGGTTTTCACATCAGATGTCTTAACTGTTTTGACCAGGATTGTGTATCTTTAATCCCAATGAAACAATTGTGTTTCCCTTTTATGTGAGAAATCAGGTTATTGTAAGGTATCAGTCCTTAAGTGCATGTGAATACATTGATGCATTTTTTTCCTCTTACCTTTGGTCCACACGTAGTCTGGTGTCTGTGGGTGGTAGCAGCAGTTTCAGGGAGGGGTCCAGCTCGTTCAGTTCAATAGCAAACTTGGTGAAACCATAGTACTGCTCATGGTCTACTGGCATTGCATCTACATTGCACACATATAATATCCACTGTATCAGATACTGTAATATGAAGATGTGCATTGTAAAAAGGCTGTCAGTGCATTCTCGTGAAAGAAACTTGGCATACTTGCTCTCCAGATGCATGTGGCTGAGGGCGGGTCTCCACAGAATACTGCTTCGTGCCACTTTCCAAAGAGTTTGTGGATGACCTTCCCTTTCTTATCCATGATAGTTCCCTCCACCTCATTCACACTTGAATTCCAGTATTTGGCCTGTGAAAAGAATTGACAGTTGTAAAAGAATATAATGTTCAACAATAGGTCTCCTTGACTCATGGAGAGGAGTATGTGATTAGAAGTGACTATGCAGCAATCATGATATTGTCCTCTTGCTGTCAGCAGGTGCTGCTGTTGGGTAAACCATCTTGAATAATCCTGTGTGTGTTGCTGGGCTGGTGTGTTTAACAAGAGATGAGGATGCATAATGACTTCTGACATGACTTGACTTGATATCCTGCACAGCTTCAGGAGGTCTTTCAAAGGGGCACATGCTAAAGCAATTAACCTTCTCCTCTCAGTGAAGGCTTCCATAAATCAAACATCGAAAACATCGAGGGGTTCTTGCTGGCATTGCAGGTGAGGAGAACCATCTGTGTAGAGTTTTTATGGTTACTATGGCTGCGGGTGGCTTATATACATGGAAAATGCCTTTTCACTGCTTGGATGTTATGTTGATCAAACCCCCAGGGTTCATAGAGGGGAGTCTACCAACGGAAACATAAGTTGAATGAGAGACAGGAAAGTAAGAGATCACTACAGTATGAAGAATGGATATTGTGGCGTATGAATCACTGTATTTAATGTAATAGATACACATGTCTGGAAGTGGTATGCGGGTGTGGCATCTCTCCCTAAGGCTGAATGCTTCTGCTGTTACTGGCCTACTTGGGATTCCATATGTTTTCTCTAACATGTTTCCAGTGTGTGATCTAGCAAAGCTATTTTCAGTGCAAAGCGTCTCTTCATCCCAACCATTGCTCTGTAGCCCAAAGTGAATGTAAACACAGCTACTTTGGTTATATAATGAATGCAAGACACTACCTGATATTTACATTATAAATTATACTATGACAAGCAACATTGAACTACAAATCAGTTCAAGGCATCTTCTTCAGGTACACTTTAAATAGACATCACATTACATTTATTTAGCTGACGTTTTTTTTCCAAAAAGCGGCTCAAAATAAGTGGATTCAACCATGTGGGATGCAACGCTAAAAATGCAAGAATCACGTTCAGCTTCAGCAAATATGCTGAACTACTTCAAATGCTACATCTAAAAACAATAAGATACAGATAGTTGGGAACAACAAGGTTTCTGTATGGGCCAAGGTGTATATTCAAGTTACTGTCATTTAGACTATACACAGGGCAAGTGCACAGTAGATTTGCATCTAGCTCACAAAGGAATGGAAAAATACTATGTAGAGTTAATATGATCCTCAATATTGCCTCACCTTAACAAAAGTGATCTTGCACTGACAAATATCATTGCTGGTGTTTCGGATGGTGATCTCGCCATAGTGCTCAATCCAGCGCTGTCCGCTGAGAATGTTGTGGATGCAGGACGTCACCTTGTTCCACTCGTAGTGGTCTCCAAATCTATAAAAAAAGGTAAGTGAAACCAACATTCGTTTTAACTTTTAACTTGACACCTGCAGTCAGATATTGCTTCTTAATTGACATGGCCATTGGTTTGTACAGTCTGTGTGTCTGTCAAGTCCTAGATTAAAAGAGGCAGCAGAGACTCACCCCGGCAGAGTTACATGAGTGGTACCCACAGGAACAATCTCCATTGACTTCCCCCAGAACTTGTTCTTACACCTCACATCTATAAAATCAAAACAAGCAATTGTACACATTAACATTCCTCTTGGACAACAGGCTAATATTAAAATCTGAACATACACTGACAATGGATCAGACTCATTTCTATATTCCACTACCTTGCCAGAAGATGAAGTTTTTAGACTCTGCATGGCAAGCAGAAATTGGTGGATGATGGCTGACCTGACGATGGAAAACAGGAACAAACAGCTGAGTTAGTAAATTGATTCACTGCAGTATTATTAGAATACTGTGATTGTTAAATTGTTGTTAGCACAGATGGATACCTGCTCTGCAACAAATCGAAAGCCTTTATCTGGCCGGTCACATTCATATGTCTCTCCCAGAACGGGGTTGAAAGGCTTTCCCCCAGTTCTGTAGTAGCTGGATGCATAACCAGATACAACAAACGTAGCTATGTATTTCTGCACAAAGAGACACCGATAAAGTTAGTAGTGCCTTATTTGTCATTTTTATTACAGAATAATGACTCACCTTAACTGAGGCGGAGCAAAAAGCATAACTGTAACATCAAATTTATCTTGTGAATAAATTGTAAAAATAATTAATTGAGACTACCAGTATGTTGAACTATCTGAGCTACAGCATCAATTCAAAGTGCCACATATCATTGGTTCATAATCTGTGTCAAATCACATTCTGATTCTCAGCGGTTCTAATTCCTCTCCATTTTACTGTAATGAGCAGAGTAACTGTCTGAATACTCCTCTAATAGTTGCACTGAGCCAAGAGAGCACTGATAATTGCTTCAACAGCATAATGGGGGGCCACACAGTGGAGCTGACACCGGCTTCTTCAACTGCTTTTCATTTCCATTTATATACTTCATATAAACTTGTCCTTTATAACTCCACAGGCTGTACCGCTACACCTCCCACACAAAAATGAAAAAACTTTCAACCAACAAACTCCATCACTCCAAAGTCAGTCAATACAAGACAGAGATTAGGGTTTCTACCACAAGTGTAATAAGCAGGGCTGGCACAAGCTCTAGCACCTCTGCCAGCAGGTTACTAGATTCTAAAGGAATGTGTAATTCCTGGCTCCTACAATCGTGCTTGATAATCACTTTAATCTAGTTTGGCTGATGTAACTGTCAGTTTATGCTTGTAATAGTTACTGTACGCTGTTTGTATTGATGGACTTTTCTAGCTTCTGACCATTAAAGAATAGTTTATTACTTCAGAAGATTAATAGCACTCTCATGTCTTTGTGATTATTATTAAGCTAGAGGCAGCAGGTGATTAGCTTAGCTTACCATAAACATTGAAAACGGGGGAAATCAGCTAGTCTGGTTTTATCCAATGTTTAGAAAATCTGTTTGTGTGCAGATTAAACAAAAAGATATACCATGTGAATAAGGGAGCTTTAAAGGTGCTGGTTGGTAATTTTTGTTTCACTTTGGAGAAAGACAGGCTATCTGTTTCCCCTGTTTCCAGTCTTTATGCTAAGCTAAAATAATCGTCTGATAGATATGACAGATATAGCATAAATCTTCTTATCTAACTCTTGGCAAGAAATCAATAAATATATTCCCCAAAATGTTGAAGTATTCCTTTAATAAAGAAAGAAAACAAAGCCAATAACTTTTATTTCTTTATGGCAACCCCTTTTCTTATTTAACATGGGCTCATAAAATGCACAAGCAGCATGAACTCTAGTTTAACCTTGGCTCTTTCTGGTCTGGGAGTTGATGAAGAGAAAAACTGTTTCTGTTTTAACATGTCTCAAAAAGTTTTGCCACACTAGCTTCACAAACAGCAACTGCTTCTGTCAGAGGAGGCCCATTAACTGCTGAAAGTGGACAAGTGGTGATCTGAACAAAAAAGACTGCACACACACTCAAATAGCAAACAGTGATTTGCCATCTCACCATACGTTCAAAAGGGTCCTGTGTGTTAGCAGCCATGTCTAGCAGCTCACTGCACTCCAGCTCCTCACACAGTCTCTGCAGGGTGTTGAGTGGCTCATTAAGTTGCACAGGCATAGCCACCTTGGACAGGTCTTTGCCAATGTTGTTCCTGAGTATGTTCCACAGGCTGATGGTGCTGTTGTTGGGGCTGGGTGATGGCAGACAGGATCTACGCTGACAAAGGACAGTGCCTTCTTCCACAGAGTCTGGGAACAGATGGATAAAAGGTCATGAGAGACAGCTCATTGTGTGGTGAATAACTAGTGAATAAATGGTAAGCCAGTGTAAAAAAAATTACATTTGTAACTGAATGCATTTAATTGCACTAAGATATTGTATTTACATTTTTACTGAATGTAGCATTCAATACATGTCCGATAGCTCTTTGTCCAGTAGTTTACCTGAGTTTGGTCTCTCATTTTCTGTTTCATTGCTGAAGTTGTCAATGGAAATGTTGTCACTAATGTCACTAATGTATGAGTCATCCTCTGATACCTAAAAAAAAACATTCAAACTTTTAGGTCATAGATAATAGATACATTTTTAATACCACCTGCACAGAGAGACTGTGCAGGGCTCTTTCAACATCCTGTCACATCAGCAGAAGATCTAATGCGTTGGAGATGAATGGTTCCTTGGGACCTGGTGACAAATTTGCACTTCGGCTTGCTGTATTTTTAGATTAAAGTAATTAACTTTTATTTTAACATTGCTTCTGCTTCAGCTACAATCTGACCAAGCACGGAATAACAGAGGGCAGAGTTGTTTTATGACAAGATAAGTCAAAAGGCATGTTTTTCTCTTTGCATTAGAACAGCACTGAATTATAACAATGTTTTAGACCCAACTGTCTGGATAAAGTTTTCCCTTTATTTTTTCATGCAACTCCTACAACAAACAATAGTAGCAGCAGAAATGGCATTAATGCTTTGGTTGTAAATAAGACAAATTACTCCATCAAAAGTAATTTCATTATGCTATCACACAGCCCTAAACGTCAGTTTATGCCATTAAGTAACAGACACATCAGTACAACTGTAACCTACCTCATTTTCAGAGGAACTAGCAGACAACAGAACTTCCTGTGCATCAAAGAACTCGGACAACGATTCTGTGATTGAAGCTCTGCTCTCATTGGACACTTGGTGTACGAGGGGATGGGATTCATCAACAGACTCCTGTTTCTAGGAGACACAGCGTGCATAGCTATATTTTAAGAACAAGAAAAAGGGCAACATCATCATAGCCAGGAGGGGTGGCAATCACAGGGCAATTCAGAATATGATACAATCATAATGTGAGGATAATGAGAGTATCACAGCACACAAAAACCTGCAATGCATGCAATATATTGAAAGACAGTCATGTATATTAACGTGTATTATAATTTGAGTGTTACTGAGGAAGTTACCTTAAAAAATGTTCACAAAGCAAACATCAATCAGTACACTGTATTTACTTTTATTGGCTTCTGACAGAAAAAGTTTGAGAACAACTGATGTAAATTAAGTATTCTTCTGGAAGTGTAGACCCATTTCACAATATATAAAGAATATACTGTATCAATCAGATGTATTTCTAGAGACTGTGTCACACTATACCACTGTATTAATTATAACAAGCCAGTGAGAAGTGCAAGTGTGCAACAAATGTGCATTCCCACTCTTATGCAATATTGCAAATCCTGTCTGACAAGTTAAAACATAAAACAAGGTGCACGCTTAAAATGGATTCAAAACATGACATAACCAATGACAAAATAAAGCATCATCCACAGAACCACAGATGGAAGTGAGCATGCCCCTCTACCCTTGGTTATTGATGAAGCCTATTATTTGGCCTGGAGACAATCCCAGGGAGGCACATTTGTTTTGCACTTTGTCTTCAACAAATTTACAGGCACATAATTAAGTAGATCAGCTCACACTCTCTGGTCAGCAAATCTGATTAAATGAGCAAAGAGTAGCTTCCTTTAGAAGACGATAATGTGCCAGGTAGTCAGAAGTCTTCCACTGAGCAGTGTGATGTGTGTACACAACCACAGGACTGAGAGAGGAAGCACTTAGTCATAGCAAAGAATGGAAATACATTTGAGACATTTTTATTTGAGGGGGCAGTGTTCCCTGAAAAGTGTGTAGTGAAGTCACTGTCATTATAAAACAAAGTGGGTCGAGTGAGGGGGTAAGAGGAGAGCGGCATTTGTTGAATTTGGATGAAAAGGAAAGGACAGCTCATTCATTCTGTGGCAAATTCTGGATTGGGTGGGGTGAAAATAAAGACGGAGATATTAATAATCATTGTGATGGTGGGGGAAAGGGAGTAGAGTCACTGTATTCCTGCACCCACCTGCACAGTGGCAGTGAGATTTATTAGAGTGGGCTCTACGATGTGGGACTCGGCATGAATCTTGCACAGGCGCTCTCTCAGCTCAGAGTTCTGGGCTAAAGCCTGGAAAAATAACCAGTGTAAACATTGTTTATAGCGCACACCACACCAATTATGCTGTAAATTTACTCTAATAAACTCTGCCCTAATTTACATCTCAGAACTGTGTTTCCTTTCAGCTAAACTGTCTCAAACTCAGGCTGTAAACATGCCATTCATTTCGATGATAGTGACATTTGTTTGTGTTATCATTGCAGACGTTGGACAGGTAGCCACGGGAGTCCAATCTAAATTACTCACCCATTGCTGACCCTTTGTGAGGGAGAGTAGGTAGAAGCTGAGTAACCACGAAGAAAAGCTAACACCCAGCAGGGTGCTTAAAGTCAAAGGAATGTGTTGCCGTAACGAGCACAGACGTTCTACTGTGGCAAAAGAAGTCAGCATGACAATGAACGTGTGCAACCAAAAGACAGAAAATAGAAAAGGCCTATGGGTGGGAGGCAGCAGCCACAGGAAACATGACTGTTGAACGTGGTTCAGGTGGGCAGACATCACCCCAGCAGCTAGTGATTCCTCTAAGAGGCTCATCAATGTGTCACGCCTGACAAGTGGTGTGGGAGGACACGACATCTGAGAGGAGTCTAACAGTCTAAAAGAAAGTGGAATGCCTAACCTATTTCTACTGACTGATAACATTTATGAGTCTGTGTGCGAGTGTGTGTTATTTCACGTACCGTTGCCAGTGAGTTCTTCAAACCAACAACCTGCGGGGAGGTAGGGGGACACGTTTCGTGGTCCAAACATTGTTTTAATCTCTCTCTCTCAGATGTTAGGGAACCCAGGGCTGACTTCATGGTTGCATGCACTGCGGCAACAAGAGAAAAAGAGGGGAGCTTTAACTGCAAACCAATTTGTATTCATTTCAGAGGAATGCCGATCCTGTCTTTGTTTTATGATATTTGTTTTACCACGCACTTCATAATTGGTGCTTGGGAAGCGACATTATTGAAGGTGCTGACAATATTAATGCATCACTGTATTTGATTAAGCCCATCACACATCCATAGCTTCATAATTCTAAATGTGCATTAATGTTGCAATATAAATGCCAGAAAAATCTACAGACGTTTCCTGTAGCAACTTTAAACCCATTTTACAGATAGAGTGGGAATTGTGGTGCCATTTTATAAAACATAAATTATTCTCATTATGCCATGTCAAGCATGGAATCTGAATATAAATATCACTGAGAACATGTAAACTTCTCACTTAGAAACAGCTAGCAGACATCATCAGAATCCTAATGAATGAAAACTGAGCAGTTTTTCAGTAATTAACAGCTGCCATTGCTGCACCAGTGTCACCTCCATTCATTTAAAAACAACACCATGCCAGCCCTAGATTTCTTGTAAATAAGACAGCCGGCAAACAGATTTATTGGAAGTTGCTGAAACGTCTGACAAATGTGCAAGTTTCTCTCACTTTACAAAAACATTTCCTTAAAATCCTGAATATGTCTATTATACTTATCCAAATCTAACTGTAAATTAAAATGACCAGCTCATTATATTCAACTCACAATTGGTGGCAACACGGCAGAAGTCCTCCTGCAGCTTGGCCACGTCAAAAGCGGAATCCAGGGATTCAGTGTCAGCCTTGTCATTGCCGAGTGCAGCGGTGGAGAGGTTGGGGTTAGAGGCATGGAGGCGGATAGAGCCTGTGGAGATGCAACTGGGTACCTGCAGTAGAGATGGAGGAGTAGAGCTTGGAGGGGCTCATACTAAAAAAAGATGAAGTATGATCACACTTCATTATCACATTGATCACCTGCAGAGTTGTTTTGACATCTTTGTTGTAGTTTTTAGTGCGCCATTTTCTTGGAAGTCTCTTTTCCTTCTTGGGGCTGTCAAATGTGGATGTCTGGTGAACATAAGGGAAGGTACTGATGATCTCTTTCTTTTAAGAAAGGCTTTTCATAGGAAATGTTTCTCTGGCGGTGAGGAAGCAATACATTCTATATTTAGTAGCAAATAATTTGAGGGCAACAAAAAATAGTGGTGGAGAGAAATGATTAAAGACGAAACAAGACAAGCTACTTGGTGTAAACTTCTGAGACATCTGGTTAGTTTGGATGTGATTGGATTCATTTACTACACTATCCGTTTTTCAGACTTAATCTTGATTTGCAATTATGATGAACAAACCTAGTCTGCATTTAAAAGAAGAAAGCAATCAGAAATAAAGTGCTGACCTGGAGTGCTTGGATAGATGGAGCAGAATAGGTGCGGTGGAGGACTTCCATACTCTGAAGCAGGTGGTTGAGCTCCAGCAGGTAGGCCTCACAGACTGACAAATCTGTTGAGGGTAGGAAAAATATTCACAGTGAGAAGATAAGTGGGCAAAGAGTAAAAGAAAGAGGTAAGAAATAAGGAGCAGCATGCAAGCATTTGCATGTACTGGTCTGTTCAAACTTCCATAGGCTTAAGATGGAAATGCTTAAGAGTTTACTTCTCCTGCCAAGATAAAGCTCTTTCCTTTTGCTTGTTTTTGAAGTAGCAGCAGGAGGGCAAACCTGTGCTAACCAATCCTAGACTTCACACAGTACCACAAACAGAACAACTCCTAACTCAGTCCGCCTCATAAATAGGAGAAGGTGGTGATATATCAAGTTGCAGCTCAGGTGGACTAACAGAGCACGCAAGTCACTCACTCGTTTTATAGACATTACTGTCAGCAACAAAACTCTTTTAACAGACAGAAAGCTTCCTTGATATTCTTATAGTTTATGTAGGCCACTTTCCCCCCTAATCCCTGGCTTGGACAGTGTTTCAGAAGAGGAAGTGGCATGAACAGATATATTTTGGCATCTGAATATAAACTTTAATGAGTGGTGGCAAACAGCTAAATAAGTGGCATTCCTAACTACTGTATGTGTATTTACTGTTTATAAATATATGACCTAGTAGCAGCTTTTCCAACCTTTCCGGTTGTTCACTTCACAGTTGGGGGAAATGTTGACAGGACACATCATCAGAATCATAATGAATGAAAACTGAGACAAACAGTTGTTTTCAATAATCTATAGCTTTATTTCTTTATAAAGACATGCCAGTTCTATCTTCTATTTTACTTGCAAATAAGCCAACAGGCAGACAGGTTTATTGGAAGTAACTGAATCACTTTAAAAATGTACAAATGAAAAGGCTGGACTCATTCAAGGCTAGATCTCCTGCCTCTCGTCATTGGCAACTTTACTATAACTTGGAGGCTCTGAATAGAACACAAACCTACCCGGACACTAAATAATTCTCCAACTTAGAAGCAGCAACCTCTATGTGGGTTTATGTTTATTCATTATTTTTCTCAGGCTTGATCATCCACCTTGAAATGTCCAGATGCCTGACTTATCCAGTACAAGAATACATCTTACAGTTTAAGTAAAAGTGTAAATTATGTCATTATGACTACCTGGCCACCTAACCTGTGCTAAATCAGACCTTGACATGTTATCATCTATAAGAAACCAAGAAGGAGTGATTTGAAAGTCACATAAAATTGTGTAAAATTAAAATAAAAATAATTGTATGTATGTGAAAGAAGTGCATCAGGTACCAATGAGTGTGAGGAAGATCCACAAATCAAGGACAGCTCTGTTGTCTCACCTTTAGAGCACTTGCTCATGTCGTCAGATGACTGGAGCCAGGCTGCTACTTTGGCCTGGCTGTTGCAGCTTAAAGGGAAGGACGCTGCAGAAAGCACTGTAGACTGCCTTCGTAAAGACATGCACTGCAATAGCAAACAGACCCAAAGGTCAGTCCAAAAACAATTTGCTTTCTTGATAAAATTCTCCAGTATGGGCTCTTCGACTTCAGTTTATATTGCAGATAAAATAATGATATGGATGAGCAGAAAGTATTCTCTGAGTTTCTACTTTAAAGAGACCACTCAGGTTTCATTACCTTTCTGACAGCAGCACTCTCAGCCACGCTAGGGGAGTTGGGGGAGGGGTAGTGGGTATAGTAGAAGGACTTCTCACTAGGGTACATAGCAATCTCATTTTGCCGATAGAGCCGATGGTGACGCAGCTTGGACACCCATTCATCAAACAGCTCCTGTGACTTAATCTGAAGAGCACATACCACAATCAGAAATCAGCACAAGGACAAGTAAGGTGGAAGAGGCGTGAAGGTGGAAAGACACACACAGGTGTGTAATTCTTCCTCACCCACATATACAACACATGTGACATGACATTTTAATGTTCCGGGAATCAAAAGGGAATAATCCCAATAATCCATGTTTTAACCCGCTCCCTGTAAATCTTTGTGGAGTGCCTTATATTCATCAGTCTTGTGTTTTACCTTCAGGTGATAGATGTTTTCCTCTGCATCAAGATCGATGCACTTGGCTTTCTTCTTAATGGCCATGACAGAGAGACCCACATCGATGCAGCCATGCAGTTTCCCTTTCTCTATCTGCAAGGCAACGTCAACAATGTTGTGACTATTGGACTGGAGATAATACAAAGGCAACAGGATGCTGCTCCAGCAGTAATGATCCTTTTATTTGCTCAGCCCTGGTCAAGTAGACCCTCTGCATGACTGATATCTAATTATGAGAAAGTGCCAGTTAAAATGCACCGTGTGATTCCTATCAATGATAATGATTTTTGTAAGGGAATGAGGGCCTTTTGTATCTACAGGCACAGATAGATATTCAGGAAAAGACAGCCAGCAGTACAAGGAGAACATTACAAAAGACAAAAGTGTCCTTTGTATTCTTCTGTAACTGACAAGACCACATAGGATGAAGGCCGCAGGCTTTTATACTCACATCAGCACTGCACTTGCCATACTTCAGGATGCCCTTGTCCAGGAAAAAGTATCTCTGTAGGGAGAAGGGAGGACAATGAGCGAATGTGATGCAGACGGTATGATATGCAACATCCCTGACAGCAAGTCTGAAGTCACTGCTCTGTGATCATGACAGCCTCTTGTTAATGTCTGTTAATGTCTCTGCGGTGAGATGTTTGTCATCCTAGGCTCTTGTCTGCCTATATTACTCTTCCTCTCACTCTGTTGCAATCTTTCTCCTTCACTCTCTTCCTAAATGTGATTCTTGGTGCTCTTACTGTACATCACCAGAATCAGACTGTTGCAAGCTCTAAGCCCTGAAAAGCTCTGACTGTAAGTCAATACTAAATGTATACAGCTCTATTAACCAACAGGCCATCAGCTAATGCATCTCTGAGGAACACCAAGATATCTAGGTTGTATCTTCTCAGTGAAAGCTTTTAGACAGGCACTGACCCAGGTCACATGTAACTCCTCTGTGTGTGAAACCATCTACCGAATAAGCTCATTAATTTAAAGCATAAATGAGTCAGTAGATTTTTTTGTAGAAGGAACCTGGAAAGCATAGGGTCAAATCAGGTAATGTAAATGTCCATCCATCTATCCATCGTCAACCGCTTATCCTGCGTTCAGGGTCTTGGGGGGCTGTAGCCAATCCCAGCTGACATTGGGCGAAAGGCGGGGTACACCCTGGACATGTCGCCAGTCCATCGCAGGAAATGTAAATATTATTTCTAAAAATACTTCATTAAGTCTATCACTCGGAGAATTGAGAATGTGTAAGGTAACTTAAGGCAGTGGTTCTCAAACATTTTGACATCAGGACCCCTAAACTGATACAAATTAGACCACGGACGGAAGATTTTGTCCCAGGGTCCCCCATCTAATAGGATTTTTGCTTTTAGAGTTTTATTACATAAAGTGTATGAAACCCATGACCAAAATAGTCAGACATTCTGTCACTGAGCTATGTATGGATAGAATTATAATGAAAATAAAGTATTCCACTTTTTGCTGGGGACCCTCTGGAACTACCTCAAGGACCCTTGGGGGTCCCCGGACCCCACTTTAAGAACCATTGATTTAAGGACCTTGCAGGTGTTGGATAATACCTTATGCCAACCCTTCATGGGCCACTTTCTCCTCTTTAGCATGTAGCCTTCCTGTTTCTGGGGCTCCAGGACATTGCTGAAGCCTCCACGCAGGCCCTCCACTATTTCCCAGCTGTCCTGTGGGCACAGATGTTTTATGAAAACTATGAGATTATAGACAGACATAAAGTGGCCAGTAGGTTTGGTAACATAAAATAAATGAATCATCAACACAATACAGTCAAGGTCTGAGTCAAAAGCATATTGTTGTCAGTAAGTGGGAGGCTGTGGGAGTGGGAGAGGAGACTTTAAATTATGCCCTGTGAGGTTTGGTGTCCAGTGCGGGGCTTCACAGACTACTTTCACCTCATGGTCCCATTTACAAAATTACCTTACCTGTCTAATCGGATGCTACATAATAATCATTTCCTGACTGAGATTAGAAAGCTCAAATCCCCTGCAAATACAGAGATTAAGATAATATTTCATCATAGACTAATCCAGATAGCTCTGTCGTGTACTTCAGCAGTGAGAATTCCAGGAAGGCAGCATAAATAGTAGAAACAGAGCGATTTGTAATATCTTTGTGGACACAGAGAATACTGAATCATTCGTACGTTATATGGCTTTTGGTTTATATTAGTGCTTAAACAATAAGTTGATTAATTAATTTTTTAATCAACAGAAATTTTTTATGCATCATTTAGAGGGGCACTCCACTGATTTTACACAGGTCTACTTAGCTTGTGAAAACAGTTGTACAATATCTTTTGTGGCTATGAAGAAGAAAAAATAAACCCTGATGATGTCATCAGGGTTATCTTGGGTATGGACATTCTTAATAAAAACTGGGGGTGTAGAGACATGGACATGACATGAAAGTATCCAAAGTGCATGCTCCTGGCCAGAGAAGGACTTTAGTACGCATGCTCTACAGGCCTTTTCAGTGTATGTGCCTGGTAAACAACTTTCATAGGAATGGATGGGGTGTCACAAAGTATCACAGGTATCATTCGCAACAAAGGCTAGAATAAAACTGGGAACCATATGGTTGCACAAATGCAACACATTGCCTGGCCCCTGGCTATCCAAACATGACTGTTTACATAATTTAAATTTAAATATATTTGGGTATTGTTAAATGGACAAAATCAGCAAATAGAAGACGTCACCTTGGGTATTTTATAGACCTAAGAATGAATCAATTAATCAAAAAACAAAAACAACAACAACAACATATTAACTGATCATCACATCAAAAATCATAAAGGTTCAGCCACTTGTTTGTATAGGGCAGAATTTTAGGATTATATCTTCATAAATGTATCCAAGTGGGTAAAAATGATGTTCACATCACAGCTATCCAGAAGGACTCTGGGTCCATAGCAGGGGTTTGAGGTGAGTCTGTGTTTGTTATCACATTCCTTCCCTGACTGTTCCAGTGAGTAAAAGTCCTGGCTTAATAAACTGTATCAGTAAGGGAGGCTGAATGGTGGAGGTGAGGCCGTCCGATATAAACCCCTCATTTGTGAAGGGGGTTGGTGGATGGAGAGGGCGTGACTTGTGGGTTATTCTTTCACTTTCCCTGAGCACTCTTGAAAGCTTCCCCTGACACAGTCATACAGTGAGTCACTGTCACACACTGCCTGAGCACATTTCTTCAAGGTCACGACACACTTTCAGAGAGAAAACCGTGACATGACTGACAAGACCACATGTGTGCTTACAGGGATAGCTCTCAACATAGGAAAATTGCATATCAAGAATGTTTCTAAAGTTGTCCAACACAGTGTACGCCTTGCTGTAGCTTTAAGATGGTTCGTGTAAAGAATGAGTAATATCATTCCAAAGCTAAAACATGAACCCAGATGATACAACTAGTGTGTGTACTCAAATTTAAATATTCAAAGATGTAAGTAGTTAAGAGGGGGTTGTGGGTTCCAAGAGGTCACTGCAGGAAATCACTACCCGTAATAATAATAAATTGAATTTGTATAGCGCTTTTCACAAACTCAAAGTAGCTTTACAGAGCAGATGCAGAAACATGCCAAAAAAACAAAAAAACAAAAAAAAAAACGGCTAGGGATAGACAGAGGTGAAAAGATGGGTCTTAAGGCGGGACTGGAAAATGGTGAGGGAGGTGTGGATTTCATGGGGGAGGGAATAAATAAATAAAACCCCCATGTGTCATTTTTACACTTTGTTTTTTTAAGCAGATTTTCTCACTTACAAACAGAGCCAAGTTAGAAGTTTCCCCCTCTTTATGCTAAGCTAAGCTAAGCTAATCGTTACCTGGCTTTTGGCAAGAAAGTGAATAAGCGTAAATGGCTACATTTATATAGGTGCTTTTACAGAAAGTGCTTAACAATGTTTATGCTGCTCATTCACCCATTCACACATTGATGTAGTGTCATTCACACACTGATGGCAGCGGACCGTTACGCAGGGTGCTGGACAACCATCAGGAGCAATTTGAGGTTCAGTCTTGCTCCACCTCCTGAGCCACAGCCACCCACATGTATTTCCCTAAACTAGTCATTTAAAGCATTGAGAATTACTTGTTTGAATTGACACATTAACTGACCACTTGTTGATGAGATATGGAAAACTGCTCATTTATGCAGTGTCAAGTATAAAACACACTGTGTAGATCAGTGGGTGTAAAGGAAGCAAATAGTGACTTTTTAAGTTAATTAGTGAACATGTAAGTCATGACACATATGACTTCGATTTTCTTTGAGGGATGTTAATAAATTTTTCATGGGTGATGTGAAACTCCGGTCCAGGCTTAAGAGGTTTGAAACTGTGATTTTAAGATTTGTTTGTTTGTTCAGAGGTTCTTTGCTAATGAAAACACTTTTTCAGTCCCTGTTTTCGTTGTTACTCTAAAGTGATGGACCACTAGTGTCTGTATGTCCTGCGGGCAGGACTGGAAAGAAACTTTATTACTTTCATTTCCAAACGGAAAAGCTATTGCCGCCTGGGTAATGAAAAATCTATGAGTTTGTGGCCTACAGATAAACGCTCAAGGCAAATGTAAGAGCAGTCTGTTCATTGTGCTAAGAGCTTCAGCAATTTGTGTGTGAGAGATCTACCTTTGTGGAAATTGTTGCAAAATGGCATTTTAGTAATTCAGGGCATTTTTAATACTGTGGTCTAAGACTGAGGCAGTGAAAGAAAGTCTTTCTCAAGTGGGGAGTTTAATCCTTGGTGCTGAAGATACAAAATGTCAAGAGAGATCAGATGAGTCTATCTCCTCAGACTTGTATTTATAAAGAGCATCTGAGAAAAAAGCAGGATCTTCTAGCAAACGTTTGTATGGTTATGGAATTTACTCTCCTCCCATGACAGGGAAATCCCTGAGGACAGGCAGTTGCTGTATCTGCAATTCACAAAAAGTATTAGATATATGTAAAAATATGTATACAAAAATTGTATTAGAAAAAAGAATGCGCAAATACCTAATAGTTCATACTTATTTAACCAGTGAACAGTGCATAACAGAGAAGCTGGATATTCATAAGTGATGTGCGACAAGCCCCATTCAGCTGGCGTGTGTTACCTGTCTGCTGTCATGTTTGGATGAGGAGCTGCTGTTGCTGCGTGACAGGGAGGATATCTTCTGTGACATGACTGAACTGCGCTCCTCTGAGCCCATCTCGCTGCAGACTGGCCAGAGCAGGCTACGGCTGGAGTACCAGGAACATTCCCCTACTTAGAGAAGACAGGGTGGAGTTGGGGTCAAGGAGAGAGGGCGGAGAGAAAGATTGGCTCTAAGAGGCAAGGTCTTTAAAAGCCTTTTAGCTCTGTCTCACTGAAAAATGCATTACGTTTTTTAGAGTAATTAGTTTTTCCATCTTTGTGTAGCTGAATATGGGATTTAATGAGAAAAGCAGCCCAGAGTGTACTGAACATCAGCACACCAAAGTGACAGACAAGACTGGAAGACATAAATTGGTCTGTAAGTGAAGAGACCCCAGGTTTAAATAATTCATGTTACCACTGCAAAGAGTGATAGATTGTCTGCATTTAAGGATCATATTAATCTAAAGCAGCCACTAGACGTACATGGTACAACAGTGTTGGATGACATTTTCACATCCTAAATAAAATGTACTTAAATATCAAAGGTAGACATAGGAAGCAAAATGAACCATTTTAAGGTGCTATATTGTTTTATAGTGCCTAAACCATTAATCGAATAGTTGACTCCACAGCCAGCTCAGTGATGGGGAAATAAAAGGCAAGTGTCACATGTAAAGATGCAGTGAGATGTGAGATCATCAGTGAAATGTAATATCATCACTTAGTAAATGGTCTGTACTTGTATAACGCCTTTTACACTATGTCACATTCACCCATTCACACACCGACGGCACATCCATCGGGAGAAATATGGGGTTCAGCATCTTGCCCAAGTACACTTCGACATGCAGACTGGAGGAGCCAGGGATTTAACCGCCGATCTTCTTTCCACTTCAAAACAGTGTGAAGATAGCTGGACCCTTTTATTGGAAATGACAACATTCAGTCTACTATCACATGTCACACATGTATTGTGAGTGACAATTTGTCATTGCGCTGATCAATAACCCGGCATGATTAAACAATGTTCGACCACATAGGAAAAATTAGTAAATAGTAGTCTGCAGTATATGACCATCTTTAAGATTCTAACAAGGCCATAAATTTTTTTTTAGTCTCAAATTTATTTATTTTAATCACAGTAGGGCCTATGTTTTTTCATAGTTTGCGTTGGGGCTTAATAAGAATATACACTCACCGGCCACTTTATTAGGTACACCTGTTCAATTGCTTGTTAGCACAAATAGCTAATCAACCAATCACATGGCAGCAACTCAATGCATTTAGGCATATAGACGTGGTCAAGACAACTTGCTGAAGTTTAAACTGAGCATCAGAATGGGGAAGAAAGGGGATTTAAGTGACTTTGATTGTGGCATGGTTGCTGGTGCCAGACGAGCTGGTCTGAGTATTTCAGAAACTGCTGATCTACTGGGATTTTCACACAACCATCTCTAGGGTTTACAGAGAATGGTCTGAAAAAGAGACAATATTATCCAATGAGCGGCAGTTGTATGGACGAAAATTCCTTGTTGATGTCAGAGATCAGAGGAGAATGGGCAGACTGGTTTGAGATGACAGAAAGGCAACAGTAACTCAAATAACCACTCGTTACAACCAAGATATGCAGAATACCATCTCAGAACGTACAACACGTCAAACCTTGAAGCAGCTACAGCAGCAGAAGACCACACTGGGTGCCACTCCTGTCAGCTAAGAACAGGAAATTGAGGCTACAATTTGCACAGGCTCACAAAATAAGATTAGAAAAGGCCAAAAGAAGATTAGAAAACTGTTGCCTGGTCTGATGAGTCTCAATTTCAGTTGCAAAATTCAGATGGTAATTTCAGAATTTGGCGTCAACAAAATGAAAGCATGGATTCATCCTGTCTTATATCAACGGTTCAGGCTGGTGGTGGTGGTGGTGTAATGGTGTGGGGGATATTTTCTTGGCACACTTTGGGCCCTTTTGTATCAATTGAGCATCGTTTAAATGCAACAGCCTACCTGAGTATTGTTGCTGACCATGTCCATCCCTTTATGACCACCCATCTACTGATGGCTGCTTCCAGCAGGATAATGCACCATTTCACAAAGCTCAAATCATCTCAAACTGGTTTCCTGAACATGACAATGAGTTCACTGTACTCCAATGGTCTCCACAGTGACCAGATCTCAATCTAATAGAGCACCTTTGGGATGTGGTGGAATGGGAGATTTGCATCATGGATGTGCAGCCGACAAATCTGCAGCAACTGCACAATGCTATCATGTTTCCAACACCTTGTTGAAAGTATGCAACGTATAATTAAGGCAGTTCTGAAGGCAAAAGGGGGTATTAGCAAGGTGTACCTACTGAAGTGGCCAGTGAGTGTACATTCTTGAGTATTCAGTATATTGGAATATATTGGAATTGGAATATGCAACATCCTACATAAAAAATCAAACTGATATGTATGTAGGGCTGAAACTGACAATTATTTTCAAAATAGATAAATCTATTTTTTTAACAACTAATCTATTAAACCTTTCATCGCGAAAATATCAAGAAATCACACGTTTCCAGAGCCAATCTTTGCAGCGTGACATCTGCAAATTGCTTGTTTTGTCAAAAGAACAGTCCCAAACCCATAAGTATTTAATTACAATGATATAAAACAGAGAAAAGCAGCAAATTCTCACATTGGAGAAACTGTAACTGGTGATGAAGTTAATTAATTATAAATCATTTGATAAATCAATTATTAAATTCCTTTCATTCTTATAAACGATTAATCAAGTAATGCTACTTTAGCACTAGTCAAATACAATAAACAGTGTTCTAAAAGCAATTCATTATTAGGAAAGACTTTATATACATGTAAATCAACAACTTCAATGACATTTATTTATGTTTGTAATTATAGTTTTCTTGGCAGGAAAACAATTATACATTTTTTAAAGACCATTAGTTGTCATCACACCAGTACTTTATATATATATAAGTATATTTGCATGTATTTAAATTAAAATAATACACACTATCTTATAGTAAAACCTGTTTAGCATGTAAACTGATGTAGAAATATGTTGCCAATGTTATTAGTTAGCTGGTTACAGTGACTTTTGAGGATTACCAACTGATGCTAGCTAGCTAGACAGGTACACAGTTAACTAGTAACATTTAGGCTATTTATGTCACTTGTTTTCAATAAAATGGCCATCCTTTTAATTTACACCAAGGGCAGTGCTGAGGGTACAACTGTGTTTACACTTGACAAAGACTTTGTCACGGTCAGGTATGACCAGGTATGCACGAATTTATTGAAGTGCACCATTTTTTCTTAAGGTCTAACAGGTTCATGACTCCTTGCATCCAGTTGAGGAGTATCAATCTACGGGCCAAGAGGCTGACAAAGGCTATGGCTCTTTCCTGTATATTGGTGACAATAAGGCCAGGTGGTACTACCCCAAATACACAGTCAGAGGGTTGGGGTGTATAGTTGTGTTTCATACTGATCGCAGAGCGTCAAATATTCAGGTCCGATGATCAACCAGAGAGTGACAAGACCAGATCATGTGGCCCAGGACATTGCATCCAGGACACAGTGGCCTGACAGATAACTTCGACAGCCCATCATTAGGGCCTGTAGGTACCTGAAAAAGTAGGATTGGTGAATGTTATGCTCTTTGCACAGAAATGCAAATGACATGAAGGAGTCATAATGAAACAAGTCTATAAAGAAAACTGACCCATGACGTCACTCCAGAGCAAAAGCTAAGTCAACTTGAGACGGGATAAAACGATGATTGTGGGTCAACGGAGAGAAAACTAGCATGTCTTTAAATTACAGTGTCTCCTAAATTTAATCCATATTTTAATAGTGCTAGAAACCAACAGATGGGAATTTTAAAATCATGAGATGCATCAAGCTGACTACACATGAGAGATAATGGAGAGACTGAAAGAAACTGAGTTTATATTTTTTTAAAACAATGGGATCACATTATCACAGTTCCTCATATTGTCACAATTCCACTGAAAGTCAAAAAACCTTAACAATAACTTCTGATATATGCTTGAGTTAGAAACCACTTTTGTCACAACATATACAATATTAAAACATTTTACATGTCAACTGAGCAAACTTGATCTATTGATGAAGACATTTTAAAGCTCCACTAAAAAAGTTTATTTTTTATTTTTTTGTCAACCATTTTCTTTCTACCAGTGAAAACAATCAGATAATCATGCAAACAGTGTCTCCCACCGGCTCGGACTGAATCAGATACGCCACGTGTTGACAACCACTTTGAAGTAGCAGCAAGGTTAATCACATTACCTGCTCTGCTTCCGCAAGCTTTGTGCTGCATAATGGACACACCCTCTCGTGTTGGAGAGACAAAAGCGTAGTCATGTGGAACCTCCGTCCTTCGGCCAAACCTGCTTGTTCTGCGGACTACAGGCCGTGGTTATAGACGGCTAAAATGCAGCCACAACAATGGATCAAAGTGGCAGGACAAAAAGAGGACTCCAACCGCAGGGCAGCACATCTTGAGCATTTTGTGAACTCAATTATGGCTGAATGCATTTATCCAAACCAGGAGAGATACAGACAACTGATCTATCTATCTATCTATCTATCTATCTATCTATCTATCTATCTATCTATCTGTCTGTCTGTCTGTCTGTCTGTCTGTCTGTCTGTCTGTCTGTCTGTCAAATTCATCCTCTCTATCTCCTATGATTTATTCATCCACTTTCCACTGATCACATCAGCTATGTGCAGCTAAATCCCACTGTCACCCTTCAGGCCACCTTTACATCTGATACAACATCCACACCACTTCTCGGGCCTTCATCAGGGTGACAGCAATGTTAGACGTCACACCTCCAGTAATTACCCTTTCTCACTGAAGAGCACGTGCTCTTTGATGGCAATGAAGACATGCAGTAAGTGATTGCAATAAAACTGCATTAGACTACAGAGGAGCTGTGCTGCAGGGATTGGGGTTACTGTTAGTATGGACTTTTACTTCACTTGACAGTTCTTGCTGTCATTCCCAGAGTAGACTGACAAACACAATTAAACTGAGAATATGAGAAAAAAGTAGACTCAACACGGTATAGTCTAAAATGAAGACAAGTGTATGTGGCTCGTGCTAATGAGCAGAACAGTCGTGCCTGAGAACACAGCTTGCTTTAAAAGGGGAACGCTGACAGGCAGTGAGTGTTGAGTTTGTCCAGTGTGTGGTCAAAGAAACAGAGGAGATCACATGAACACTGACAGCTACTGAGGATAAAAGATAAACACAGGCTACAGGGAAAGTTCTACTGTCATCAAGACGGCCTCCATTTCATGTACAAATGCGTGAACATAAAAAGACACATGGTCACATGTACAGTGTACATACATGAACACAAATATGTACCAACAAATGCAAGGTTTTGGGATCAGGACTACTAATCTAATGAAAGCAAACATCTTTTTCTCTTGTTAAGGACTGGTGAAGTTAAAATTTTTAAAAAGCTTAAGAGCTGTCTTAACGCTGGTGACTACTGTATTTGAATAGAAGAGTATTTTGGGATAAATATGGTACTGACCTTTACAAAGAATAATTCATATATCCCACTAAATTAAATCACTACCAGGCAGTATGGACAAAATCCAACTCATGATACAAATCAGAGCAACATCTTGATATTAATAAAATTATAAAGGAAGAAGCCAAATTCATTTTCACATTTGTTAAGTGGGTGTTAAAGTTTTAGTGGACAACAACTCAGACAATATACAGTATACACTAGTATTCAAAATATCTTACTATATATTATTTAAGATCTAATGCTGGATAATGCTAATGATTGCTGGGTAACGGTAACGATGACCTGTTTTAAGGGCTGGATAAAGTTAAATACAGACAAATATCTAAGGACATCATTATACATCTCTTCAGACTCCCTGCATATTACAGTAAAGCTGTAATTTCTATGAGTGACAAGGTAACTGAAGTTGAGTCTATTTGTAGTACAATATAAGCACTCGCATTTATTTGGTACAGGAACAGATGTACATGCAGATGTTCAAAATCTCTTACACAAAAGGCTAAACGGCTTGTGTGGAGAGGTGAGACATCTCTTGAATATTGTAGGAAAATGTGGATGGGTGGCACCAGCAACTGTTATATAATGAGAAAACAGCATGACACATAGATGTGAACATTCCCATCACTGTCAACCTATTACTTTAGTTTAGTTAGTACTGTAGAGCAGTCAAAAAATGAGGGGAGAGAAATGGGGTATGACATGCAAAAATGTAACTACACGTCGAGTCGACGCGGACCGTAAGCTCTGTGATTGGTCGGCTGGGTAGCCTCACAATGCCTCCGAGCCGACAGAAAGTGCCCGTGCTTTGAAGTAACTTTTACTAGCGGCCCATTACTATAATTTACTGGTTTATAAGTTACATTATAATTTGCCTGGCTACGTGCGTAGCCTACGGCGTAGCTACGCATGTAGACCCTACGCAGGAGTATAAATCAAGCTTTATAGGCTACAACCAATAATTATTTTCAGTATTGACTAATCTGAATAATCCTTTGGTCATTAAAATGCAAAAAAATCTGATTTTGTTTAGGTCCTATGTGATGTCTTGTTGTCTGAATAACATTCTGAAACAGCGTACCTAACAAGACAGATAAAAGCAGTGAATACTCACAATGGAGAAGCTGGAACCAATCAATGTTTGACATTTTTCTTGCAAAATTATTTACCACTACCATTATCAAACCATGAATCACTCACCAGTCACGTAACTTACCAGAATGCTCAATGGCACGCATATTCTTATCACAATATATCATGTAATTCCAACAAATAATGAGTACAAATCCTAACTATAAATGTCTGCAGGTCCTAGATAAAACACATCTCACAAGCTGCGGAGATGTCTGCCTTTCAGAACTCATATGCTCTGTTATGGAACACAAACTATCCTAGTTTTTTTAGTTTAAGGCGTACCAGACAACTGTCAACAAACCCTGAGTCAGCTATAGATCTCAGCTGAAAGATATAGATGGCTTAATGTCCTTTCACCCTGCATTAACTAGATTGACAGAAGCTGAGAGCCCTCTATTACATTCAGCAGTTCATGTTGCAGATGTTCCTCTGTCCTTCCACTGTCTCCAGAGTCTGAGAGACAAGCCTACCAGGCTTTCAGGCATCATTAGGATGTGACTCACCAGAATAAACGTCTCATGGTTGAACCCCCACATACAGCTTACTTAGGAAATAAAGTCATGTTTGCAAAAATGACAGCACACACACTGATGCACCACAGTTAATCAAAGTAACTGGGTTGGAACTGACTCTAAAACAGACTCCCACTGCTCAGAAATACAAAGGGAAAATAACAAGACTGTTACTCATTTTAGAAGAGACAAATACTGCTGGAATTCAGTAATGACAGGTGAGAGTAAGATTATGGCTACTCAAGAGGTAGGCATTCCCCCAGGTGAAAAATTAGTCATTAGTCATAAAAATATAGATAGAATATTGACATTTACCAAGCTGATAAGATTATATTTAGATAACTTTTATGAACACAGAGGTTTACGTAATCTCTTAGATAACATTCCATATGCAAAACTCAGCTGTGAGATTCTAATCCAATTCCAAGCCATGAAAAGCAGTTGCTCCACATGTTCATGAGGCCTATGTTTATAAAATAGCCAATGTTTATGCATAAAGCACAGGGAAGACTATAAAAAAAATATTTTTATTATTTTTATTCTAAAAGATAAAAAGAATAGCTTTTCAGCTTGAACTGAATCCACACAGATTCGCTTTGATGTGTGATGGCCTGGTTTGATGAAACTGAATGATCTAAACAGAAGAAAATCAATTTTTATTTAAAACTGCTCCAAGTGGCAAAACCCGCCCTAAGCTCCTCTCTGGTCTTTTCAGCCTAAACATGACAAAACAAACGTCTTCTGCGTTCACCAAACACCTAACATGGTGTTGCAGTAACCACCATACCTCTGCAGTCCACCAGCCATCCTCTGACGAGTCATTCCTCTCAATTCAAAGATCTTCAGCAACAAAGCAAAACTCTTGTAACTCTGGCGGGGAAAGTAAGTGGTGATTTACATTCCTTCGAATGCTGGTATCCATCCATCTGGATAAAAATCAAATCAGAACCTCTGTTTAATTTTGATCATTTAATTTTCTTCTGCAGAATAAACTCATTATGAGCTGGTTTGTCATGAGCACACAGATTATTCTCCCTTCTTTGCTTTGGACAGCACAGTCAGAACATTTTCTGATAGCTGCTACTCACCAATGGCGGTACACCGGACTCTCGTTTGCCGCATCTAAAAGTTACCACTTTCATATCAGTAATCTTATTACATCTGTACATTACCCTGCTGGAATGAAGCCACTTAGTCTTTGTTATTTCATTACTGAAATGCAGAACAACTCTGTCTTTGCAGGGGAAGGGAAACCCTGACATAAAAGAAGCAAAGAAAAGGGTTTGATCAGAAATAAGCGGAAAACAATATTTTCTAATGCTTTGGCCACAGTGAACTAATTTGTGACACTGTGATTTTATACTGCAATATACCTGCTTTTTATTCTTGCATATTTCTTTACTTTTACAGCAATACCAAGCTGATAAAAATTCTCTGAGGGGAGAAATAAAAAGACTTACTGTAAAATTTAAAGTAAAAGTTTGACATTTTGGCAAATACCCTTGTTTGCTTTCTTCAGAGTAAGAGGAGAAGACTGATATGACTCTCAAACATGAGAGTGGTATTGATTTTCTCATTTAACTCCCGGCAAGAAAGCCAATAAGTGTATTTCCAAAAATGTTGTTTTTTTATTTTTCAAAAACGAATTACTTAAATATGCCCAGAAATTACGAGCATAATTTCGGAGAATCTCATGTCTTCAGCGGCAAACACACATGATTGAGCACTCTCTTCATTCTCTTAACAGTGGTGTCTCATGTTTTTCAGTATGCAAATCTCATGTAATGCTGACCATCAACAAAAGTGGCTGGGACGACATAAGAGGGGAAGACAAGCAATTGAAATCGGAATGCAGTATTTCTTAGATTGTTTCATTCAAATGTGTGTTTTGAGACTAGATAAGGTCCTTCAACAGGCTGCAATCAGTAGAAGAGCAGAACACTGCTGTCAGTCAGAATCTGCTTCTTATCTAAGTCTGAAGAGTTATCACGGTGAGTTGAATGTGGGCATTTGCACGGGAAACCTGAAGTCCTGAAAGTCTCAGGCTTTACCCCTGTGAAAGTCACTTTTAGCAGGTGCGGTAATTAATCACCTTCTCCAGCCATTACTTCTGCCCTGTATCCTTTCCCAAAAAAATCTGAACAGTGTAACTAGAAGTAGGGCAAAAAATAATAAAACCATCTGTAGAATCAGGGCACAGAGTCTAGAGGTCTTTCTGTCTTAAAATATATTCTTCAAGCGATATCACAGGTCAGCACAGCAGCACCCAGCAAGCCATTAGCAGCGGACTGACAGAGAACTGGTTTCATCCATGAGATCTATTATTCATTAGTACATCTCTTGACCAAGCAGGGTAATGTTTGCCAGCCCACATCCGTGTGTGTGTGTGTGTGCGGGCACATGGCCACACCTTCTCTGAAAGAAAGACACACAGATGGTCACGCCTGCTCCTGATCTGCTTAAAGGAGTTGTTGTGAAAGGTTGCCAAGGCTGGAGGGAGCCACTCCAAAAACCAGGCTCACGCTGCTGGGCTCAAATCGTGCTATGTATAATCTAACACTTTTAGCTGTATGAAAAGGAGTTTGAAGGCGTCTCTACTGTAATTGTAATAATGACAGAGAGACAGACCTCGATAACCTCCTGCTGCATAAGACATCTTTTCATTCATGAAGCTACTGCTGTTTGAAATGTGACAAGCTCTTCAGCACACACTCACAAACACCACACTGCATCCTGTTAATCAACCACATCCGTCACACGCTCCCTGCCTTCCCACACCACCGTCCTCCCTCTCTCTGTCTCTAATTCTTTCTCTTGTGGCAGAGGTCCTCCTTTGTTATATTCACAGTGTGGGGGAGCCTGACAGCCTCATAACTCAACACCAGCTCATTAGGACGCAGGGTAGAGTCACAGCTTAGCTCAACACTCACTGACAAAAGTGTGGGGGAAAAATCAAAAATGCGCTGAACTCCATGGTAGAAAGTGCTCCTCAGTGCGTCACAAGTAGCAACTTGCGTGACGGTATACGATCCAGCTGTTACTTTCCCAAATTAAAGATTAGTGCTTACGACTCAACCGCTGCTCTGATTAGGATGCAACAGCAGCATCTCCACCTCTAGCCTCATATTAATTCAGAGGTGTTGACCCAGAGTAGTGGATGATGACATTGAGAGGGTCCGTGTCATTGTTATCAAGCAGATCCTTTTTGTGGCCAAAAAATATCACAAAAACTGGAAAGAATATCTTCACCGCCACAAGCAACCTCCAAATCCTTCGAGTGCAGATATATTTAGACATGGCATCGTCTTCCATTTATGGACAGACAGAGATAAACTGTCTGCCTGTGAGGAGTTACTGCATCTTGAGGGATTTACTCCATGCCTGAACTCTGTCACCCACCAAAGTGTTCCTAACTGACAGCACTGGAGTATGGATGAGCCTACAGCATGAACCTCTCTCTGTTGCAGTATATCATGGAAGCTGGGATGTCACAGCATCAGAAGCTGACTCAAGCTGTAGTTTCCTTGAAGAGACAAAAAAGGGCGGGGAGCTTACAAAAAGCGGCATTGAATTTTCATCTCTGACAAGCTTGTGTTTTTGTGGTTCGACTGCAGTTGTATTTTGGAGGACAATATTTGCAGCGTGTGTTGCTGAAGTTGTGGTGTGATCCCATCTCACCCACATATCTTTGAAGTTGGTCTGCTTTCTCTATTTGTAGAGATGTATTGACCTAATTGCCTTTTTTATTGTACTGCAGAGTAAGAGATTTCTGGAAAAGTTTCACTATATGATTCTAACAAGAGAAACAACACAATTTCTTTCTTGCTTGATTTTACTGACTGAATTATCTTTAAAAAACTGCACTGCACTGACACTGCGACATAAACAAGCTATGAAATGAAATCATAAAGCTGTCACTGTATAAGACTAAGGTTCTGGCACCATGTTAGCAGCTCTTTGGGGCTTGTTTACATGCTCAAAGTGACAACGCAATGTTGATGTGTAACAGGTTATATTTACAAGGTTTAGCGTCTTAGTTTAGCCTGTTAGCATGTTAACATTTGCTAATTAGCACTGAATACAAAGTACCAGTAAGGTTTATGGAAATGTTATTACCTTTCCAGGTATTTGGTCATAAACCAGTACAGAAGAATTAAAATTTGACCTAATGATGGTGCTCAATGAATTGTACGGGGTTCACCAAAGTCATTAGTACTGATCCTCTCTGGGGCATGTACAAAATGTTAAGCCAATCCACCCATCAGTTGTTGAGATGTCTAGATCAAAGTGATGATCTGACATACTGGCATTGCCATCCCGAGAGCCACCAATCTAGCATGGCTAAAAATGCTACAAGACCCACAGAGAGGACCCTATGTCACACTGCATGTAAATGTTTGTTTGTCAAAGTTGAATTTTATTGTGCACAACGTTATTATATCTAAATGTTTAAAATGCACACGGCTCCGGTTTTTAATGGAAGAAACGGTCAAAACGTATGACAAAATTTGCTCTAAAATATGATACTGTTACTGTGAAAACAGGCAGGGATGGAATTTAGCTGATCCTCTGCAGACTGAAACAAAATAGTTCCCCATTGGCATAAATGACAGCTGATTAGGTGTTCTCAGGACAGAGCACAAAATCCATCATTATGAAGGAGGGAATTATCATATAGTAGTTTTTAAAATGCAATCCTTACAATAATGACATAATAGACATCACATTCTTCATTACTTTATACAGGCATTCATTCTGAAGATATTTAAATTACATTACATTAAATTATAGACACAAATTCAGAAAATGCACTGCGGAATGTCCCGAGTGTACACGTGTATGTATATGTATATAAATAATTGTATATATTGTTTTATTTTATTTTAAATGTTATCATATTTTCATAAACACTTAATTATATCTTACGTTCTGTGTGTTTAGCCTGAAGAGACTAAAAACTTTCTTTTCGTTATACAACCTTGTGCGTTTACAAGCCAGGACTGACTTAGTAATTAACATCTGCCCAAATGTGGAAATGAGTAAAGATAAGTTGAAAATATTATTTTCAGACTCAAAGACCTACATTATTTAAGTACATCAGAGCTGCCGTCTTTTAAGATTGTGAACATTTTGAATAATTCAGCCCTACTAACCAAGCAAATGACCGAGGCTGTACAGAGGAGTTTGGTGAAAACATGCTTTTGCTCGTGGAGTGAACTATTGTTTTTAAGTTAAAAGTATCTGGTAGTGCTGCCCTCGTTAAAATTTCATGCTGATATCTGGCAGCCTCTGAAGTAGTTATGACATCAGCCTTCAAGCTTCTTTCAGCCTCTGGTTGAAGCAAAAGACAAGATCAGCAACCTGTCATTATAAGTTAAAAACTTTTTTTACCTGATATAAAGACAGTTAGTTACTGGTGAACTTGTAACACCTGATACAACTTTTGTAATTTTTTACTAAATAAAAAATAAAAACTAAAATCAAATTGGAAATGTAAGAAAAAACAGACATGGTCCATAACTTTAGTTTCACCTTTGCATGCCTATAACCACATCTACCTATTTACATATGAAACCACATGATTTATTTATGGAGCCCCATGCAAAAAGAGGCAACACCAGTCACATGAATGAGGTGTCACAACAGCTGTTCTGCTGGTCCTATTTCTCCACTTCCTGCATTATTCACTTGTTTAGTGGATATTCAAAAAGGTAGAGAGCAGACCCTGGAGCAATGTTACACAGGCTACTGTATGGCTTATAATAATGTGTTTAGTGACTTCAACTACATTTACAGCTCTACATGCTCTGCTATCCAAGTGTGGCTAATCAATTCAAGGGAATTACTGATTGGTAAATATCAACGTGCTGGACTGGCTATCTGTGTTATATTCTGCCCTATAATAGAACATTCCTGAGTACATACAGCACACAGCAGGTGACCTGGAAAACTGCAGAAACACTCCATCTAATGCAAAGACTCGGCACAAAAAACTGGATAGATGTTCACAGAGGAATTGATTATAAGTTGTGCACATTTATTCAAAGATTCAGCTTGGTGCCGGGGAAACCTGAAATCACTGTGGGACAGACAAAGATGTTTTGGGTTTTTTTGCTGCTGCATTCCACAGATTCTATTGATTCATTTCCCTCCCTGTGCTTGACTGCAATCTCTGTTCTGGGAGTGATAAGAACAAAACAGTCTCTGGAGCTGCAAAAGTAACCTGTTGGTCAACCAAACAATCCACACAGCTGTGACAGTGTGACAGCCTCCTGTTCTCAAAACAAAAACAAAATGCTCCATGGTGAATGTGATTTTGTCCTTCACCTGTATACCAATCTGAGTACCATATGACAGACATATGCAAAGAAACTCTCAGTAGCCCTGTTGAGCCTCACACATGTTCCAAAACACGCACAGCCAAAGGAGTATCTGAAAAGCCTCCTCTGTTGAATTGTTGACACAACACCCAAAAGAGCTGCGATAACACTTTGTAAGTCCTCAAATTATAGCTACTCTGTACGTGAGCCAAAGAGATATTTTTCCAAACAAAAGTAGCTTTGACTCACCCAGATTTTTTAGGATTAACGTTGACATTTGACAGGAAGGTTTTGGCACAAGCCCAATGTTCAGTATGAGAATCTCACAGAATGGTAATTATGAGGGAATTTACTACATCTGCCATATGCATGGTAACCGACATATTGTAAAATTCTCCATATTCATGTTTTTGCTCCAAACACTGTGTAGTGAGATGCTGAGCTCAAGCCCTGATTAAATCTGAAAATGGATCCAATCTGCGCTGAGTCTCATCACACACCTACATCCACTCAGCATGAGAGATGCAGCCTCTCATACTGTAAAGGCACATTATTCATAGTTTTGGCTTGTGGTTATTGATAGCTTGCTACTGCTATGGCAGAGACCTACAGCAGGCCTATGTTAGGTTTATATGGAAGATCTATCCACCACAACTTGTATTTTCTTGTCTAGAGAAAGAGGAAGTGGGAGTTTCCATGGAGACTGAAAAAATCTATTCATGTTTTTTTGTGTAAATCACATGTTATGAAATACTTTAACAGGAATATTGCAAATGATCCAACTGTTTAGGAACCCCTAGTGCAGAGTTTAACCCACTGTTTAAAGGAATGTGGTCTTACTGTTGGCTTGTTTCACTTAAAAGCTTTGAAAGAGAATTTTTATTCTGTTTAACTGTTCTGAAGTGTTTGACCTCAGCAAGAACATACAGGCACCGCAATGCAACTTTTAAATGCACGTGACTTATTCGACTATGTATGATTTCCAAAGGGAAACACGACTTACTTTATAAAATAATAAAATAAAAATAAATAAAATATAAATAAACAATCTAGTAAAAGACCACTGAATTTTACTTGTCAAAAAATACGCACTCACCTTGAAAGAGTTCCAGATGTGAATTCCAGATGAGGAAAGCTGAGAGCTTTGGAAACAGTCGCTTTATCTAACCCAAAAGAAGATAACACAGCAAATGAGGAGGAACTCAAAACTACAGCCTCAAACTGACAGCATGCCCTCTCCAGTCTCGACATGCACGCACATGAACCATCAGCGACCAGCCAGCTCTGAAAAGCAATACTTTCTGCACCGCTGTACGGAAGAGGGCGTCGGTGCGTGACTGACTGGAGCCAAAACTCCAATTAAAAGGCAGAACACAGATAGGCGTCACTTCGAAAGGGCGGGGTTTGTGTCATTGACAGCATCTTTTCCATGACGTGTTGTGGAGCACCTCAAATGCAAGGACACAGCGAGACAGTCAAACTCATCACTTTGCAAGTGAGTCATTTAATTAAGGTCTTTTCAATTTCGAGTTTTATTTCAGATCTAGATCAAACAAACTATATTAGATTAATATCAATATTTCAATCTGATATGGTGTTCATTTGTAGATAAGGAGTGGGATTACTCTTTTTTAGCCTACTCAATGTATGTGAAAGTGAAAATCATGTCGATTGCAGACAGCCGTTATCAGAAAAAACGAAAAAAATTCAGAATGATAAATTACAGAAGACAGGGGCTGAGAATGATAATACAACACCACCTGCTGGACAAACTGCTGAATTACAGTTTATCAGTCGTGCTCACGTTAAAATGAGAAATACGAAATAGAAGTAGAGCATCATTTTAATATTTGCTTATACCCAATGACTATTTGATGGTACATGAAAAAAATATTCCACATCATTTCTTGGTTCATTTTGGGACAATGATTTAACTTTTTTTTTTTTTTGGACCTTCCCAAACCCCAAAATATTTTTTCGTTGGGCAACGTTGTGCAACAATGGTACAGAATCACATAGAACATTATGAATTCACAGATCATAAGACTATGCTCAGACAGAAATACAAAATCATAAATATTTTTAAAAAATGGCAAGAAATCATTAAGCAAAAAGGAAACAACACTTGAAACACACTGATCAATTGGTTTTGACACAGGCATAGGTTTGTATCATGTAGTGTGTCCTGTCATATAATGTTATTTATGTAATGACATTTCACTCCCTGTGAAACTTCAAAAAGCAGTTCTTTATTACTAAGGGTGTTCCTGTGTGAGGTAGCCTACTGTCCAAGCGGAAATCCTGGTTAGGAATAGAGCTGGGTATTATTTTACTTTTATCGATTCCAAATCTGATTCCGATTCTACTTTTTGATTTCTGTCCTTATTGACTCTTGGTTCTGGTTCCAACCCTTTCACCACAGATCTTGTCAGCATTCGGTGACCTATATTCACTTGCTCACCTTCCCCTTCATGGCTAAAGTGAAAGGTGTCTACTGTGTCCTAGAGGGGCGTCTCTGGGGACTCATCTCTAAGAAAAATATATTGGAATCATCTGTAGACATCATTCGTTTCCCTTCAGTATAAATGGTGAATATCAGCTCACCTGTTTTGTACCTGAGCTTGAGACGTTGCTTTGTTGACGTACTGCATAACAAATGCCTTGAAATTACGTCCACTTAGCAGGTCCTAGCAGATAAGTGACACTTTTTAATCAGTCGGGAGCACCACTGAAACATGCAGAAAGTTAGGAACTGATAAGCAGAATCCAGATGCACGTTTCTTATCAAATCCATGTTTCTTGGAAATGGTTCATGATACCCAACCCTTGTTAGGGATGAGAGTCTTCATCTTCATGCTCCCTTTTTATATATTTTTATTGACAGATACCAGTAAGATACCAGTAAGTTTCCAATGCCAACGAAAATACAACAAGAATAACTACAGCTTGATATTTGACCTCTATTTTGTGTATTGTCTGCTATATATATAATTTGAATGATAACCAGAGTTTCTGAAAGAACTTCTGAAGTTATTTTTTGACTTCTGCTCAAACTTTTTCTCCCGTCCACTCCCCCTCACTGTCCCTGCTGTCAGATGGGATGTTACCCAACAAACGAATCCTGCTCTTTAGTTACAAAGAACGATCTTATGTCCATTTTTCTGTGGAAACGTGTTAAATAAGTAAAACTTAATAAATAAATAAGTACAAGTATATTTAGAGCTTATATTGTGAACTACTGCATGTGATAATATGTGATAACATCCAAACACATGGTCAGTAAAAACCTCCTTGAAAAGTAGCCCTTATCGCACAACGTTGCCCTGAGGCAACAAAAAGAAAAACTGAATTTCTGAACATGCAAAATAAAAAAGAAAGTCATAAACCTGACAAAAGGCTTCTCTACACCTTCATACACACAAACATATTTTTTTTATTAAAGTTCATGTCATTTTATAGATTTTAAGATTTCTGAACCAAATAATCTTGCCTTCTTCTCACACCACCTGCTCCTGTGACCAAGTGTCAGAAAAGGAAGTTCTGCCTTCAAACGGTGCTTCATAGTGACTCCCACACCTTATTGGACTGTTCTTTGATACTTTTTTGACCATTCGAATTAGTTGAAATCATTTAAAGAAACAAGTACTGGATATGGGGCTTAAGAAAACTTTCCGTTGCCTGAGGGCAACGCTGTACTGTAGAGGGGTAGGTTTGAAAAGTTGAAAGTTTTCATAAATGCAGGTTTGTTGCACGTGCACACTAGCAAAAACGAACAAACAAAAACATCTATTGCGGCAACAAAACCAATCTTATCTGCAGAAGTCGCGTCGTTGGGAGTAGACCCGCAACTTGCGATTGTTTAAAGTCTTCAGCAAGAGAATTGCAGGCTACTCTCCATTTTCCTGTTTGAGAAATTATCATTGGGATTTTTTTTTTCTTCCTCTGAAAGTCTGAATGAAAGGCCAACACAACTCAAGGCTGCAGGCTTGCTGTTGAAGGACTTGCTGTCACAAAAAAAACCCTTTCACGTCGAGTCAGCCTGACTGCAACAGATTATTTGTGAAAAGGCATTTTTTTCCTTTCACATCGGCGAGCTAGAAGGTTACTGCAGTACAGAGAGAAAGATTCCGTAACACAGCCAACACAATGCTCTGTGGTGAACTCTGTCACATTTGGGAGGAGGGGGGAGGGGGGCGCAGGAATCTTAATACAAATGTTCTCCTCTGTTAAATTAGAAAGGTTACATGAAACACCAAAGTATTCATCTGCTCTGCATTATGAATTTACCACTGCTGAATATCTCTTCTGTGTGGACTGTGTAGGCAGACTGAACTCACAGAAGCGAGCTTTGAAGATTATTTCTTTTATTTTACCCATACAATCAGCTGTGGCTTATGGGAGCCTTATATAAGACCATTTTTGTATTATGGGCCACATCCTGAGCTCTGATGAATACCATATTACAAATGAAAAGCATTGAACCAAAGAGCAAATTAACAATATTTGCAAATTGGCCTGCTGTTCACTATGCTTACAACATACTGAGCAAGTACTGAGTTAAATAAACAATCTGGAAAGTTTCTTGAAAGAAATGATGAATCGCAGCATTTTATTGTGAGCATATAAGAAATCTTACAGCCTTCATAGTTACTCTTTGTTTTTGTGCCGACCACTGTTTGGTGCGGATGTTATGGAAGCAAATTATAGCTGTAATAATTTGAGTCTTACAAGCAACTAAATATCATTTAACCACAACTGTGGTTGAAAATAAAACAACTTAATTTATTGCAGTCTTTGAAAACCATTTATATGAATTGTTGTGGTTTGATTTATGTGGTTCTCTCCTCTACGTTCATTCAAGCTTTACAAATTCAGAGACAACTCTTTTCAAGTTGCTGAAATTCTGATCTTAAAAATTAAAATCAGCCAAATTCAAGATCAACAAAAAATTATAACTTTAACATCCAGGCTATGAAGAACACTTATTCCTCTTGTATTGTAGGCAGATCAGAAACTTGGATAACATGACAAAGTGACTGAACATAACCTGTTTCCTCTCAGGCTCCATTGCTTATTCTTGGAAGCCCATATGTTGAAGTTTGAATTTTGGTGTTTGAAAGATTTTTTGACCAATTCTTTAAATCTGCATTTAACTTACTGAGCAACTTGATGTAATTTCTCTAAATATTAGACTCTGAAGAGGAATTAAAAGCACATAAATTCAGATGATTTTTGAAGTTAAACATTTAATTGCTATAAACTCAGTGGTGGTATTCAGTTAAAGTTACATTTTATAATGAGGTATTCACTTGCTTTTGGGATTCTAATTATTATGGCTATTTTTTGCTTCCAGGAAAAGTAAAATTCATGTCCATTAGGTTATCCATGGAGGTAGTAACAGTTGATCCCATAAAAGTTGTGTTTTTTCCCTGTGGCTACATTGTCCCTCAGGTTGACAGCAGCACGTGTGATGGAGCTGTTAAAGTTGCGATGGGCTATCGAATTAATGAATGAATTTTGAAGGTCCAGGAGTCTAACAGCTGCACCTTCTCCACCCACACTCCCAACTCTGACCACTGAATGAATGCCAGGCAGGACAGGAGGCCTTGGCAAGATGCAGGGGTTAGGCAGCTCTCTGCTCTGTCCCAGTTTCTCTTGCTCTGAAGCTGCCCTTGACAATAAGTCTGCATGTGATTTAATACCTGCAAGGTCTTTGGCTACAGCTGACTCACTAAGGCTAGATACATTTCTTCTGGCTTTAAAATACTTTGTTTTGCTACTTGGTTCAACCTCTACACGCAGCTCCATCATGCTTTTCTGTCTCTTGACCTCCGTCTCTCCGTGGGAAAGTGGGCTGTTGTACAGGTCCAGGGGTCGCTCTGTGTCTGTGATTTGTGCAGCATTAGCCTCTTGGCTGCTCTGTGATACTTGCATGGGACTTTCATCAAACTGGACTTTGCAGTTTTCTCCCACCCTGCCCTCATACACAGAGCTTTTGCTCTCAGTTTGTTGTTTGTATAAGACCTCCTGAGACAGCTCAGCTCCATGTGCTTCTGTGGGGCCAGAGCTGTACTTTGATTCACTATGTCCCCATTGGTTTGCATGCTGTGCCTCTTTATGCTTAACTGTGATCTCTTGCGGCCTGTGTTGGTTTATAGTAGCTGAAGCAGTGCCTTGGTTTGGGAGTTCAGTCTCATCAGGACTGCACATGCTCCTCACCACCACGCAGCTCCCTAGTCTTCTTCTACAACCTCCTTTTGCTTTAGAGGGAACAAACACAGGAAAGGACCTTTCTCTCTGTAGGGAAAGGAACTCATTAGGATTAGTGTTGCACAATGCACATGCTGCTGTAAAATGGTACAATGTTCTCTAGGACTTTACCAGTGGTGCAGTGTGTGAATTCATTCCAGTAAGGTCACTTATTTTTTCCTTGAAGTCATCTATCTTTAGAGGATTTGCTGGCCCTGATCCTTAAAAAAAATCAAACTTCAAATGTCAGATATTTAATATTGAAATTTCATGTAATTCAGTTATTTATTTCAGTTCAGTTTTAATTATATGGTGCCAATTCATAGCCGAAGTTTTCTCTTGGCTCTTTTCACATAGAGCAGGTCTAGACTGTACTTATGTAATAATATTTTCCTTGCCAAGAGCTTGGCAAGGAAAAACAACTTCTTTTTAATAGGTAAAAGCAGAACCTAGACTCAGGGTGGGAGGCCAACTGCTTCGACCGGTTGGGTTCACAGAGAGAGAGGATAAGAGGGGGCCTTCCCTTACAATAAGGGAAAGCTTTTATGTGTGCGGTAGTTCATAAAGGTGCGCTTTGCGTGCACTAATGCAGAGGACATTAGTTCTGTCTCTGTCTCAGGGCTTTATTATCCCCATCATAATAACTAGTAGCTAAGAGTAACTAGTGACTGGAGTCACAACATTATGTTTCCAAAGAGCCTGTCAATGTTTCTCACCTTCACTTTATTCTGCATTTGAACAGAAAGCAGAACACCAGGGAAGTGTCATATGAAGGTAGACTATATGATGCATGTTCAGCATCACATGTTAAATTTAAGTCAAAGACATTGTCCAAAGAAAATATTACTTGTAATAACATTGAGGAAGACCTTTTTTTAGTTATTATTATAAAACAAAATATAAGCCCCACTCCCCACTTCAATAATTTTTGTACAGTCCCTAACATATGAACAGTGTTTGGGTTTCTTTACCTGTGTAGTGCTCTTGATAAGATGTGACCCACTGAGTCCTCTCCAAATTTTTCAGCATGTTGCTTGTCCGCTCAGATAACGACAAATCCCAATCACGAAGTTTAGAGTTGGGTAGCACTTGCTTTGGAGGAGTGGGGTAGAAAACCTGGTTGTCTCCCTTCAGTGGCTTTGTGTGCTGCAGGAAGGTGTTGTTAGAACACTTGTCTTTTTATGTATTGCATAACCACAGTTCCATTACTCACATCCAAGAAGCCATGTTCACCGGTCCACATAACAGCTTTCTTCCTAGTCTTTAAGGGTGTCTCCAAGATCTCATGTCTATATGGACTACCTGTGCATGGAAATAAAGACATCTTAAACCTCCCTGGAAACATCTATTCTATCGTCCCCTCTTACCACAATTTACTTACCTTTAGTTTTGTTTAGCAGAGTCACATCTGGTGCACTATTTGGGATCAAGGGGTTGAGGAAAGTTTGGGAGGCAGCTCTGACTCCTGTTTCAGGGTCGTCTGGAGAGCAGAACGATGGGAACATTGCAAACTGGGAGACGTGGGATGTATAGGGATGCTGTTTTGGGGTTGCAATCTTTAGCATTTTCTCCCTGTTGGAGGCATCAGGGAATAAAATGAAGACGTGTGCTAACGAGGCAGACACAAGAAAACTTGCAACTTGCAAACATGCATGTGTTGATATTTGTAAGGAAGGAATCAGTCTATCCTCTGTTCGTGCATCTACAGAAAGAGTTAACACAGAAAGTACTCACGCCATATTTATATCAGTTGGTTTTGGTATGCTGAGAAAAGAAACAAAACTAATGTTATCATTCATCACCACTGAGGCATACATTTTTATAGGATTTCAGTGAATTTGTTCATTGTTAATAATGACCACATTTATGATAAATCAATGGATACTCACAGCTGATCATTGAGACGAACTTTACTTTTCTTTCTGACAGTGTTGTTATAACGTTGTGCAGTGGTGATATGCCTGTGAAGGTAAAACAACTATCTGATTACACTACAATTGATGGTTTAAATATTTAATTTTAAAATATTTTCTACACTCACTCAGATATAATGGCTCCTCCATAACCAAAGTTATAATGGTCATTTGAATCAGGTGGGACGCCATGGTTTAGTGAGGACTTGGGCTCCATCTGGCTGCTGGAGCTCCAACTCAGAATAAAAGAAGGTGAAGAGAGGATGAAATGCTGGGGAGGGATGAGTGTTGCTTCATGAATGTTAAGCCAACTGGTCTATTGATTGAAATATGTGCCAATGCCAAAAGATGTCTCCACCAGTTTGTCCCTAAATGGCACACAACCAACTTGGCTCATACAATGAATGGTATGTTTATACACATGATCAACAGCATAGAAAAACTGAAAACATGTATGTTTCTTAACGACAAGATATGACTTAGCCAGAAGTGTCTCTTCTATTTTTTCTACTAAATTAATCATTGATAATTATGAAATACAGTAATTACACAGCAATTAAGCTAAAAAAAATCACAAAAACACACTGTCATATCACTTACCTAGGCAATGTTAAATACAAAATCAATGGGATATAATTATTTTTTTTAAGGTTTTGTGAATGGCAAAAAAAAAAAAAAAAGACAGATCCTGAGAAGTCTATTTTCTTCTCCTGGTGCAGACATTGGAAGCAGTCTTCTTGGTCCAGACGGATAAGAGTGGAAATGCTGAAGCTTTCGTTGACAGAACTGGACTCCCTCGTCTTCACTTGTGACCAGTGAGGTGTGTTTGGATTCCTGGGACAGCCAGAGTGACTGTGTTACAGTAAACAATAGGATCACAGTGAGTGACACACAATCCAGCCCACAGCACATACTGTGTGAATAGAGGTGTAGTCTAAACAGCCAAAGAGTAAACACTTAAACAACATCACACATTTGGTTTGCTAAGATCAGAAGAAATATCAACTGTAACCTTTTGAACATTACTTTTTGTCCTTGTCATGTAGGCGTACAATTGTTAACAACTAGGTCTACATGTGCTGATATTTCATATTACGTCAGTATTTTTATATCCAGTGGGAAATCACTGCTCAGGATGCCAATCATCCAGTCATCAAGGGTGGATCTGATAATGTTACACGTTCACAGTTTGGGAACTCATACAACTAAGCATGGGGTGGAATGAAATCAAGCTGGGTTCAGCCGGCACATGATGACACCAGATCCAAGCTGTGTGCGGGTGGTGTTTGGTTACAGGAGTCAGGTTTTGTTGTCACCATTCCTATGCAACATAAAAACAGTTACACTGTTTCAGACTGCATGCCTTAGGCAACGCCACAAAACTTGTTCAGAGAAAGTTTTTGGAGCAATCTTAAAGATAATTTCAGTCTGAGAATCACCTTGTTCTTATGCTGATTTAGAAATTGTGTGCTCATTTTGTAGAACATCTTCTTCTAGGGTGTAGTGGATGCCTAGATGTGCGCTGTCTGTGGTGCTGTTACTCTGCAATGACTGAGCCTGCATGAACAGGTCTAACTTATCACTCTAGACTACACATAAGAAAAAGTAAAGGTAATGTAAATAGTTTTCCCATTTTTGGTGAAAAAAATGATTATGTGTCAGGATCGTTTCTAAAACTTTTCATATCAAAGGGCTCAAGGATTTGTATCAAACTGTCAAATTCCATTTGGTGCGATTTCATTACCATTAAAAGAACCTCATTGTGTCAGCCCCTAGTGAGTGACTCAAAATGATCCCTGATTTTACTAAGGGACCCCAGAAAGCCTGATCTCCTTTCCACATTTTGGGGTTGTTTATACATGTTTTTAAAAACATATTTAGGTATTATTTTATTGTATTATTTATTAAGAGTTTACGCTCAAAAACTCAGCTAATGTGCTCCATCAGCACTATGAGGGTATGACTTGATAAGATTTCATTGACAGTGATCAAAAAGCCTCCAACTGTCATCAGATTCTGATTTAAATTTTGCTAAATGTATCACCAGTTCCTAAATGAGCCAGTGTGAAAAGCACAGAGACAAAAAAAGTAGAGACAGAAGTATCCACAACTGTTTATGTGAGATTGCATCACTCACTGTAAGCAGTTGACTGTAAAAATACCTGATCTGCTCGTCAATCTTGAAAACATAAGAACCCTTAAAAGCAGCACCAAAATACCAGTTTTCAATCAGCACACACCCAAGACTGATGCAGCATCATGCAGCTGCATCTCCTTGGACATGACATGGACTGCTTTCCAAGCAGCAAGGTTTACTTTGTTTCTTGGCTCTCACAAGACCCATATTCTGCATTCTGCTTTTTAATTGGGATTCGCAAGAGACCTTGTCCAAAGTCTCAGCCAAACACCCAAGTCCTATCAAGCAGCCTAAGCTAAGTCCAGTAACCAATTACCCTGCTCTGCCCCAGTGGAACAGACGCTCTCCGGATTACATTTCCTGCTGCTGCATTGTAAATGTGCCACAGTGATTTCAATAATATAAAGTTATTGTGCAGATTCAGGTCGATGCTTAACCCCTGCAGGGTTGTACACACCAACAGATGTTCAACTTAAAGTTCTTATAGATACTACATTAATAACCTCTGAAACATTCAGAGAAATGAATTCACCTCTCGCCAAAGAGGTGCATGTGACATTGGTTAATTTCTCCATTCATGTTGCAAATTGCCAGTTTGACCCCATGGGCCAACAAACTAGAGGCCCTAAATAATTTTTGGGTCCCCTATTGACCCCTTAAACCAACTACCTGGAGCCAACCCAGGGTTTGCTGTGTATCAATTTATTTAATATTCACCATGTAAGGAAAATATAAACTGAAAGAAACAGAACTAAACAAGACTAAACTAAAACAAGAAGGGCTTTGCAGCAAGTCTTCATACTTAAACAATAAAATTATGTACTATACAAGGCTATATTAGTATACCTATACAAGTTAAATGAGCGGTACAGCCAGTGTCTGGGTGTTTGTATGTGTGTGTGGGTGTAGTAGTGTGTGAGGGTGGGGGACTAAAACAGTATTGTAATTTTCACAAGGCCACTTGACTCCAAGGTAACACACACATCTATCTATCTATCTAGCTAGCTGCCACTCTAAAATACTATTACAAAGGTATGTGTGCACTTAATCTTCACCCACCCCAAAATAAATATTGTATTGTTTAAATTTACATATTTTTGTTGGCATAAGCTGTCCCTTTCAATCAAGCACACTGCTGCCTTTGTTCACTGTAAAAAAATGGTGTGCTGCCTGCACGTTGTAAAAGTAAATGAAAAGTCAAATTCGTTCTCGGCTTTTGATTGGAGCCCCGCACAGAGTGTATAGTGGTATAGAATAAAGAGAGAGATTGAACAGCCTTCCCTGCAGTTTTCCCCCCCAGTTTCTAGGGAGCACATAGGCACCGTGTTTTTCTACGCCTCTGCATAGTTTGTCACAGAACTCCCCAGAGACACAGTTCAATCTCGCTTGACAGACAGCTTTAGGCTACTGTTAGTCTCTCAGGCGTCATCATCCTGGTCTTTTATAAACTGAATCTATCTGACCAACTCTGCCCCCAGTATTTTAGGGAAGAATACGATGGACTGGCCCATATGGTGGATGAATGAATAACTGTTGAGGACATCACTTCTCTGAGAAGCTCGGCTGCACGCGCATCACCCCGTCGTCTAGGACTCGTCCATCTCTTGTTTGTTCTCATTTGGTCCCCGCAGCGGCGTTCACCATGACAACGTTTGACTTCTCGGATATAGAGGCGTTTTTGGACTGCCACCCAGATCTCTTCGAGGAGTATCTCGTTCGAAAGGCGAAATATGATCAGGTAAGCAGATGGTTGAGGGAGCATCAGCCGTCGAAAGTGTCCACAGCTGAGGAGAAACGCGGTGCTGCCAGGGATCCGCTCTGGCCGGCCAACCCAGACGGACTCCGGCGCAGATCGTCCCACATGGAGCTGCGAAGGAACTTCGCCCGGTCTAAAGCCACCACCACACACCGGACCTACGACGAGCATGTGAGCCTGAGTGAATACGAGTCCCAGTCCAGCATGAGGCGCCGTGCGCTTCTGCGTAAAGCCAGCTCTCTGCCTCCGACCACCGCGCACATACTGAGCGCCCTGCTGGAGTCCAGGGTGAACGTGCCCCAGTACGCGTCCAGCGCCATAGACTACAAATACAGACTTAAGGAAACCAACGAGAGGGAGTTTTTCTTGGAGTTAGTGAAGGACATCTCCAATGACTTGGACCTGACAAACCTCAGTTACAAGATCCTGATCAATGTGTGTATCCTGGTGGATGCAGACAGGTGTTCGCTTTTCCTTGTTGAGGGACCCGCGCACAAGAGGACACTGGTGTCCAAGTTCTTTGATGTGCACTCAGGCACCACCGTCAGACCATCCTCCAGCACCCTAAACTCCAATGAAGTGCAGGTGCCATGGGGAAAGGGTATCATTGGATACGTGGCAGAGCATGGGGAAACTGTAAACATCCCGAACGCATATGAGGTAGCCTAAATGTAAGCCTGTTGTAAGTGTGTACGATATCTACATATTGATATACTTTTAGAGTGAGTAAAGCAATTGATTATCGATTTATGACTGGAGTGGGGATGAGACCTGTGTTTTTTTCTTTTATTGGGAGTACAGAAACATAAACAGTCAACTCCGGGTTGGAGGTGCCCATTTATTAGCCTACATGAAAAGTATTTTACATTTTAATCAGTTGTTTCTGAAGTTCCTTGAGGAGGGGTTGCTCAATTCGAAAAACAGAGAAAATGCTGTGGGTAATTACCCCAATTATGTCAGAATAAAAAAGAATTATCAATAGTCAAGGAAAAAGCCAGGAAAACAAGTATTATAATCCTCGCAGCTTCCCTCTAGCCAGATCTCGTCTTGTACGCTACCAGTTGCGCTCCGCATCATTATATCATGGCCCTGGGCTGCTTGGGAGGCTAAGGCAACATGATGATGCGGGTCTCCCTGAGGTGTATTAGCAACTGCAATAGTGTAGATATGTGTCAGCAAGCGGTATTACAGTTTTTTCTGCATATAGTAAAAAGAAGAGGCCAAGAATCACACCTAACAATTGCGTCAGGGCTGCTTTATTGTGCGTGAAAGAACACAAATGTTGTAGGAATGTTGTCATAGAGGGCAATTACTGGGCACAATGAAGGGTATATGTGTTTGTTAATGTCTCATGCACATTTGATAAATGTGTAATATGTGTTTATGTGAACAACATTTCCAGGACCACCGCTTCAGTGATGAGATAGACAAGTTAACAGGCTACAAGACTCAGTCCATCCTCTGTATGGCCATCTGTAACAGTGATGGAGAAGTCATTGGTGTTGTACAAGCAATCAACAAAAATCCCATGGGCACTCCCTTTACTGAGGATGATGAGAAGGTGAGGCTTTGTTATTTCTCTCTCTCTTGAAAAAAGACATATATAAGACTGTTAGCAGGGGATTTTCACATCCACATGTACTTTATTGGCATTTAACATATTCAGTGTTATTGCTGTTGGTTTGACCATTAAGGGCACTTTAAAGATTGAGTTAAAATTGGATTTTTGTGGAGCGTCGTGCAGCTGAAAACTGTTTATACTGTGAATCTTCTTAATGGCTGTGGAGAAGGGCGAAGAGTTCCCTCTGAAGCAAAAGACCAGAAGAATGAAGGGGAGAGGTCAACCTTTTACTCAAGTGTGGAGCATTCAATATGTCTGGCTGTGCAATATATACGCACACTTAGAAACACAATTTGAGTGGATCCACTTTAAATTGCTCCCTGAGCAATCCATTGGAAATTGGTTTACTAGATTCTGCATGTTTTAGCTTCTTTTACAGTTCCGCAGATTATGAATATGATTTCATTCTCCCAGTTTGTTGATGTGCAAATAATATATTGTGTATCTCGCAGATGTGAAAAGCACTGGCTTCTTGTTTAAGTGTGTAGCCAGGCAATAAAATAGTAAAGGTGATCATTTGATTCTCTCCTGGTATAAATACATTGAAAGAAAGAATCAAGATATAGATAGATGCCTTTGCAGTAAATCTTTGTAAATAAACAGCAAACTGTTTTATTGATTATTCACCTTTGCAAGAGTTCATCTGCATTTAGCTGCAACAGTTTGTCCACAAGGTGGCAGAATAAAGTTGTGGGAAATCATTTATCCTCAACACAAATGTTCTCTGGCCTCTGCTTCAAAGAAATTGACTTTATACAAAGTTTTGAGTTTGCAGTAATTTAAGCATTTTTTAAAATGATTTTGCTGGATGTGAATCTAAAAGTCTAAATAAAGCTAAAGCAAAGCAACTCAACACTAAGTACTTTAAAGCAACAAAGACACTGAAAATAGAAAAACACATCAGCGTATCTAGACATTTTAGGGGCCTTGATGTCTTGCTGAAGGCCTTCTTTCTCTAAATCAATACTTCATTAACAGGGAATCTATTTGAGAGAAATTTGTGCAGAGAAGCAGCTAAGGCCATCATGACTTTCCACCCCCACACACCCTTTCTTCTTCTATTACCCAGTTTTATGCACTTTTGTTTAGCATGCAAATACCTAACATTTATGGATTGTGCATCTCTTTCACCACTTTTTTCTACTTTCAGGTGCTGCAGATGTATCTACCATTCTGTGGAATATCGATTTCCAATGCGAAGTTGTTTTCTGAATCTCGCAAGGAGTATGAAAGGAGTCGGGTAAGAGAACTGTGCATTTATAAAACAGATTTTTGATTCATTTATAGCCGGAGAATGTACAGTAACATTAAAATGTTCATACTTAGTGAAATAAATACAGATAACAGCAATTGAATTTCACCCTAGACACATTAACATGCCTTACATTTGTGACTATTCATTAGTCAATGTTTTTTAATAAAAAGGTTACCACTGAAAGGATTTCACATGATGGCTAACAAAAAACTTTTTCTTCATCTTTCAACAACATGACATAATCAATATCATCACTGTGGTATGAACATAAGTGTCCTTTCTCATTGCCACAGGCTCTGTTGGAGGTGGTCAACGACCTGTTTGAGGAGCAGACTGACCTGGAGAAGATCGTTAGGAAGATAATGCAGCGAGCGCTGACCCTCCTGCAGTGTGAGCGCTGCTCTGTGCTTCTCCTTGAAGACATCGACTCACCTGTGAGACCTCTGGCTCTTTATCAGTTTTGAAAGTCTTTCCTGACACACAGATTATTTTACTTTAACTTTTCCATGAAACCATGTAGCATTCCTTGTGGCAAACTCTCCCTGTCTTTGTTGCTAAATGTCGTTTCTGCTTCTTTAGGTTGTGAAGTTCTCCAAGACGTTTGAGCTCATGTCTCCCCTGTGCAACATGGACCGTGACATCAGGTGAAACAGACATGATATGAAAAAGACACTAGCATACAGACAGACAGAAATATTATTCTAGGGGGAGACTAGTGCCACAACACCAATACACACCATAAATGGATACATATGGATGTGATGTGCATTCATACAAATCCATGACACTTTGATGCATTCCCACATAACAACCCTATTAAGAAAAATTAACTCACTCAATATTTACTGCTGTTGTGTTGCATGTTTAAGTGACCGGACCTGACTGTTTCCTGTTTTATTGGCCACATCAGCATGGAGAAGCTATCGTGTTCTGATTGGCTGATCAATAACAGCATTGCTGAGCTGGTGGCTTCCACAGGGCTGCCTGTTAACATCAGTGACGTGTGTCAAGATCCACGCTTTGATGCTGAGGTGTGGACACAATGGTCTCCCTGTTAGACCTATTACAGCTCACACACATGCATGGACACATACAATACATGTTTGTGGCTGCAGTAAGTGGGCACAGACACACCCCACAAATCCCATGATGTACAAAAAACTTTACATTATACAGTGCTTGTGACCACTGCTGAATGTGTCTGACGTGATATGCCAAAATCTTTCTATGAACTGTCTTAAAGCCACATATTATTATTTTTCAATGTATGTATGTGTTTTAATTTAATACATTTTCCAATCAAAGAAAACTTGTGCAGGTCTTTAAAATCTAAATTTCTCAAACAAACATAAACTGTTTTCGGTCTTGCTCCACCGTCACTGTCTACTCTCTTCACAGGCGGATCAGGCCTCTGGGTTTCACATCAGATCAGTGTTATGCGTCCCTATCTGGAATCGAACTCACCAGATAATTGGTAAGTTGACCAGAAATAATCAATTTGTCCTCACTTTGGAAACCAGTTTTCATGTCACAGTCAATAATGTATGTATGTTTTCATAGGGGTTGCACAAATCCTGAATCGCCTTGACAGGAAGACTTTCAATGATGCAGATCAGAGACTGTTCGAGGTACATTTTTGAAATTACAGATGGTTCATGAAAACTTTGCTATTGTTGCATTGGATACACATTATGCCATTTTTTTCAGATTCCTTTTCTCTGTTTTTTTATTTCCGTACAGGCATTTGTGATATTCTGTGGACTTGGAATCAACAACACCATGATGTACAATCAAGTTAAGAAGACGTGGGCCAAGCAGTCTGTAGCACTGGATGTAGGCACTGCAACATATTGATTACAACTAGTTTTGGCTTTTTTTTCTTAACCATTTGGAAGACAAAAGACATTTATATAGATTTGTTTGTATCTATTACTTTATATATTGTTTTGTTTTTAATTTTGATCTCTTTTCCCATCATCCAGCTCTTTCAAGATGTGATATCCAAATTACAAAAATAATAATAAGTTTAAAAAAGTAAATGTAAACTAATATATAAAATCTTGTTTAGAATGAAGGACATTATAGAAATATCATATATCATCCACTAGCTACCCGTCCTTTAAAAGCACCTGCATGCCATGAATGTATTGTATACCAGCACATGCATTAAAACATGCTCTAAATAAACTATGTCTATGAAAAATTAACATCAGTACATATACATTTTAAAATACATGCTTATACACATCCAAAATCATTAAGACTACTGATCAACATTATATAAGTTGTGTTTTGATTTTTGAGTTGTTTGATTTACAACAAGATGGATTTTCATAGACGTATAGATGTATGGAAAATATTAGGTATCCATTCTGTTCAGGGAAGTGGTCACAATAAGGCTAATCTTAACAGAGGCTCTTCACATTCATTAGTGTCTCCATCTGTGTTCTGCTCCACTGCCCGGTATCTAACCTAAGCAGTCACATTATCCTCAGCAAACATGGTTCTGCTTCGCTACCATAAATATTTCAGCTCCTTTCAATAATTCAGGATAAATACATGTGCCAGTCTGCTCACCTCTCACCGAAGGCAACACACACTCCTGTATTTCGGTCACAAGATCGTTGCTGTTTCTTTAAACACCTGATGGATTTTCTTTCCTGTGAGGAGACTCAAAATATAGCAACAAATCGGTTTTAAAAGCCAAGATGTGCTTTCTTTGATCCTGATTATGTAACAGGATAAGTAGGTAAGATAGCTCTCGGAACATATTGATAAGCTTCTGCAGCAGTAAGTCTCTTTTTCAGAGTTGCTCTTATCTAATTTAGGATTTTCACCTCATTAGCCTCAGATCAGCATCAGAATATGTTTTCTAAATCTCACTGTTTTGAATTATTATTATTATTTTTTTTTTTAAGATGTTGTCCTACCATGCAACCTGTTCCAAGGTAGAAGTTGACAGACTCAAGGTAATACTCAGGAAGATTAACACAACATTCATATATGTGCATTATAATTAACAATCTGAACTGTATGAAATCTGGTTCTTGTGAGTGGTTGTATGTGAAGTGTAATTTGAAAACTGTTTTAGTGCTTTGCCTCCTTCCTTGCGTGCATTTGACAGCTCTGTCCTCTCCCCTTAAGGCAGCTAAGATCCCCCTGAGCAGTGAGTTAGGCATCGATGAGTTTCACTTTAATGACTTCTCTTTGGATAATGATGCCATGATCACCGCGTCACTCCGGATGTTTCTGGAACTTGGTGTGGTCCAAAAGTTTAAAATTGACTATGAGGTAAGACCCTGGAATATGTTGTGTAATATGTTTGTCAAGTGCTAGTGTCCACGGTGTGTATGTATGCACAGTATCTCACAAAAGTGAGTACACCCCTCACATTTCTGTAAATATTTGATTATATCTTTTCATGTGACAACACTGAAGATATGACACTTTGCTACAATGTAAATTAGTGAGTGTACAGCATGTATAACAGTGTATATTTTCTGTCCCCTCAAAATAACACATTACACAGCCATTAATGTCTAAACCACTGGTAACAAAAATGAAGAAAAGATATAATCAAATATTTACATAAATGTGAGGGGTGTTTTGAGATACTGTATATCACATGTATGTCTGCTCTTTTTGTAGGTTTTGTGCCGCTGGCTTCTGACTGTGAGGAAGAATTATCGAACTGTGGCATATCATAACTGGAGGCACGCCTTCAATGTATCGCAGTGCATGTTTGTTATGATCACAGTAAGTTTCACTATATACCAAATCAGGTCAGATTGTGTGTGTATTGCCTTCAATTAGAGTAACAGTCTAAAGTTGCTTGGCATGCCCACAAATTGGCAAATTTTAAATAAAGATGACCCAGCTTTCAAAGATGCATATCTCTTTCACTCAGTCAAACTAGAGTCAAACTGTTAAATACAGTAAAAGCACATTACCACCAAAATAAACCATCTAAACTTAGACCCTCAGTGAGGATAACGCGTTGTCAAGTTTATTTTTGAAATTTGTCCTGAGAAAATCTCAGTGGAGTTATCACCAAACTAATCAACAATCACTTTTTAAACAAAACATTATTAGGAGGAAACATCACAGGCGAGACGTCACTAAGAGAAAATTCAAAGAAGGAATATTTGGGTAAAGTTCCAGGGTGATCAGGTATGCTCAGTGCTCATGGACATCAATAGACGAATGATCTAATTTCCCTCCAGATCAAACATTTCCCATCCCATCCCATCCCATGCCATCCCGGTCCAGGTGGGACTTATCCTATCAAATAGCAATAGGTAATACCGAATAAATAATGAGTATTGTGGTTGACTCTGCTAAGTGGATGTGTAAAATTGTGTCTGCTTTACTTTCGGCAGACAGCCACTTTCCAGGATGTCCTGTCAGATGCAGAGATACTGGCACTAATGGTCGGCTGTCTATGTCATGACCTGGACCACAGAGGCACTAACAATGCATTTCAAGCCAAGTAAGTGATCTAGACCTAAAGTTTGATGACAAACGGACGTCTTATAGGTGACTGAAAGTTTCTCTGCTGTGGTTTTCCTGCAGGACAGGTTCTGCTCTGGCTCTGCTCTACGGGACGTCAGCCACCCTGGAGCATCATCACTTCAACCATGCAGTTATGATCCTTCAAAGTGAGGTCAGACCAATATTTCTCATATAATTATACTGCTCAAGTAATTCTGATGTCTACTGTATTAGCTGCATTGGCTGAGATTTCCTTTTGTGGTGTTAGTTTGCTTTCCTTGACTAAGGTGCTGCAAGGGTTTTACTTGAAGTGATCTAACAAATTGTGTAAACCTACTCCTTAACTAAACTTTAATGGTAATTTGGAATGGCCAATGAATTTGATCCTTTTTACTGTGAGAGAAGCGTCAAGTAAACTGTTGCATGGTATAAATAGTTTTAATATCACATGGTGTCAGCTAGACAACCTTAAGGGTTTAAAAAAAATATTTTCTTCCTTCATATACTCTTTATTGGGCAGTTTGAAAACGAAGTATGCAAATATAATGGTGGAAGGTGGTACAGAGTTGTTTAGGAGCAAAAGACTTGAAACACAGACATTCCAGCACATTGTATTTATTAAATTTTTATTATTTTTATCTGCGTAATTATGGGTCAATGGTACCACAGCCTTAAACATGTTTACAATGTCTGTCCCTAAAACAACACAAATGTACACAATAAAAAATGGCATAAAAACCTAATAAAAAGCACCGATAATTGGTGACTACATGTCTGATCCCTCTTTGGAAACTGTTTCAGCATTCTATGTTTTTTAGTGTACTGGATTACCAGAAAGCCACTGGTGTGCAGTTTGAGCTTCGGGCCAGTGCTGAGCACAAACCGCCTGCTGGTAGGCGGCAGCAGTGACCAATACTGACATTTCGAGGCTGCTTTGTCTCAGGTGTAGATCAGTTTGATCATTAGGAACTGTGTTCTCTATTGATTTATTTCACAGTGGACAGATAAAGTCTATACACATTGCTAATTAACACTGATAATGAGAGCTTCATTTGACAGTGAGCGATGACTTTACCAATGCATCGGCTCTAAGGAGACATTTTTGCCACTATTACTCATGCTTGCCTGCTTTTGTGTATGTGCCTACTCTATGCTATTGTATTTTTCTTTCTCTCAGGGTCACAATATCTTTGCAAACCTCTGCTCTAAAGAGTATAGCAACATGATGCAACTACTGAAGCAGGCCATTCTCTCCACAGACCTTACTTTGCACTTTGAGTAAGTGGTTTTTTTAATGGATTCAGAGGTGAGGTAGTTCATTATTGGTAAAATAAACACAACTGAAACAGATTATTACAGATTAATGTATAAACTATTACATGCAATTGGAAGAATTGTCATTCAAATGGTGAAAGCTGTCTTGTGTGTCCTTTAAACATTTTCTTTGTCCTTAACTCCTCTTTCTCTGCATTGTAAGGCGCAGAACCAAGTTCTTTGAGTGTGTTCTGTCTGGAGAATTCAGCTGGACTGAAGAAGGACACAGAGAAGTTCTCAGGTTTCTACCTTTGTGCTGAATAAAAACTCTCCTGTGCCAAAATGACTTTAAAGAGGTGGTATTATGCTCATTTTTGAGTTTAAAATCTAAATTAGGGGTTGTACCAGAACAGGTTTACATGGTTTAATTTTCAAAAAACACCATATTTTGCTCATACATTACACATTGCTGCGCTCCTCTTTTCACCCCATGTGTTGTACGGAGTGATGCATCTTACTTGTACAAAATCTTTGTTGGGAGTTGCACATGCGCAGTTCCCAGGTAAGGACTACTAGCCAATCAGAAGCAGAGAAGGGCGGGTCGGAAGATACAAGGTAGTGTGATCCAAATCAAAGCCGCTTCAGACTGAGACCGTAACCTAGCAGATGGTATAAGTTACTCACAAGTCCACAACCACACAACATCATTGTTCCACATCTTACCATAAACCACTACAAAAATCACCATATTTCAACTCAATTTACATAAAAATTGGCCAAACAATTTGAACGTTTGCTCAGTAGCTTCCACATCAGGTGTAACATTAGCATTATAGCTATAACTTTAGCTGTGTTAGCCAACATCTGTGAAGTTACATTGCCGTGTTTATTTTAAATATAATTCACATCCAATAAAGCATACTTACAGGTTGTGATTGTGAATTTCCAGGCCCAAACAGAGTCGGAGTGTCATCGTCTTTTAGGACTAAACGTTGAACTGTTACTGGTGTTCTAACGATCTATGCTGCCTTGCCAAAAAAAGCTACCATAGCGCAATTCGATAGACTCGACTCTACTCGCCCTGCTCTGTTTTCCATTACAGATAGTACCCAGAGATAGTATGTAGCTTGTCGTCATTGCGACGCCACACACAACTGCCGCGACGTAATGTTTGATGCGACACACACACCAGCGATCCACACAGCTTTCTCTTTTTTAAGTTAAAACGTTTCAACATTACTCATAATGTAAAGACAGGTAAGCGGTATGAAAACCTTCCAGCTGTGTTTTCCTCTGCCATTGTTGCTGCAGCGGTCTGAGGGCTCTGTGAGCGGGCGGCTGGCCGGCCTCACACGCTCCTCCCGCGGGTTGGCATAGGCTTCCCCCACAGACACTTGCGGAGCTCCTCAACTCCGAAAATATTCAAGCACATTTTTGTTCCGCCATCACTTCTCATAAAATTGTCAATATTTGAAATCTACACAGCTGATTTCACCTCAAAACTTCTCAGAAGTGGATTTAGTGATGAAATTACATACGAAAACTGGAAAATATAAAACTTTCTGTTGCTGGCCTCTGTCTGGCGCACACAATGATGATGCAGTGAATAGTGACGATTCTCTCTGACCAATCAGCAGTCTGTCGTGTTTTCACATTACATTTTAGTATCCCTCAGCTCGCTTGGAACCTTGACGGAGGCGAGGTGATACGAAAAAAAGTACCTGGAAGCAGGTACAGGTACAACATTTCTACAACAGAAAACCAAACAAAGGCGAGTTGAGCCAAAGGGCCTCCGCTCAGACTAGCTTGGTTTGAGGGCGTGCCTGACCCAGCTAGCCGCTTGGCAAGCTTTATGACGCGTTTTCATTGTGACGTCAGAAGTAAAGGAAGTAAAGGAAGTGAAGGGCTAGACTACAAACGAGCTGTTTTCAAGCAGTTCTGAGCAGTGCTTAGTGTGGGAGATGGGAACTCCCTTTGGGCTGGACTTTGGGCTTTTTCACTTTGCAAACCTGTTACATGCACAAAAAAGATATATAACTCAATAAAGGAGAGGGGAAAAGCCAAAAAGCATAATACCACCTCTTTAACTGTGAAGGGCGAAACAAGTAGCTAGAAGTGAGCTTTGATGTCATCAACAGGTCCATGCTGATGACAGCATGCGATCTGGGTGCCGTCACTCGTCCTTGGAAGATATCCAAACAGGTTTGAGTCCCTGTCACAAAGTTTCTTATATCTGCGTTTTCATGTTTAAGGGCTTGGAGATGTAGAAATACAGGTGGACTTTGGTTAAAAAAGGACCTGTTTCCATGTTTGACCCTTTTCATATTGACAGTTTTGGGCTTCAGTGCACGTTCTCCCTGAAAAATACCAGCATTTTCCTTGATAAACCCGTAAAAGTAAATTTTGCCCAAAATATAGCAAAAACGCATGCACTCTCTAGCTTGGAGCCCATGTTTTAACAATAAAACGTTACATCTTGTTTGAGTAAAATAATGAAATAATGATGGAAAATGGATGGATAATAATGAATTTATGTCCCAAGGTCGCAGAGCTGGTGACGAGTGAATTCTTTGAACAAGGGGACAGAGAGAGGTCTGAGCTTAAGTTGACCCCAGCGGTAAGTAAGAAAAGTCTTATCTTTCACAGTTTTTTTTCTAGCACACACATTTCTCTCTCATACTATGTTTCCAGCATACACTCAAACCATGTTCTCGATGTGACCATTTTTTTTTTCTCACAAATGATTATGATGAATGTGTTTGGCCATGGATGACTGAAGATGATATCCTCTCTGTAGGCCATATTTGACCGTAATCGCAAAGATGAACTACCTGCCTTACAGCTGGAGTGGATAGATGGGATATGTAAACCCCTTTACCAGGTAGGTAATCCTTGATGTCTCAAGTTAAAGTTTTACTTTGGGCCTCATTTTAAAAATAAAAATAAAAACATTATTTTTGGGGTTTGAATAGCAAATGTACTCTCTTGTGTCTCCCCTAAGGCACTGCTGAAGCTAAACAGGAAGTTGCAGCCAATGCTTGATGGGATCGACGCCAATCGAAATAAATGGCAGCACCTCTGTTCATCCTATCAGCAGACACGCAGAGCCTCAGTGTCAAGTCAGAGTGTTGAATTAGATGAGCATCCTGAGTCCCATGAAGACGCAGAAACTAATCCATACCCCGACTCCACAGATACTCTGAAGCCAGTTGAAAGCACCAAGTTTGGGTCATTGTCTAAGTGCAGTCAGGATCTGAGGTGCAGAGAGAACAAAGGGTCCTGTGATGATAAACTGGCAATATAACCTCTACAGGGAAGATGTAAGTAAGTGTTAAGTGTTGGGACTCTTCCTATACCCTGTGATTTTGTAACACAAAAATAATTGTTAAAAATCTGGGTAAATAAAATCCAGTTTTCATCTGCTGAGCACATTGCTTCTCCCAAGTGTCACTGTGTTAAACTCAGGAGCTTGAATAATTCCAGTTGGTCAAACTCTATTTTAAGGACAGTTCCCCTTCGAGGGAACTCGAACTGCGTCTGTGACGACACTATGGGAACCCCTTTGGGTGTGGCAGGGCTGAATTATGAATGAAACTACTCCAATTCTATTGGTGTAGCGTGTGACGGCGCAACCGGAGGCGTATATAAGCACGCCGTCACACAGGACACATTAGCTTCTTTCTATTCAGCAGGCACTCTGAGTATGTTTGGAAGCTCCACTATCGAGAAAGTTGTTGTTTTACCTGGAATGCCTGACGAAGCAGTAGAGACCATGTCTGGTAATCAGTTCCAACAATGTGTTTTTCCATGCCCACACTACATCGCGGCTGGGGAGACACATGAGATGTGTGTTTCCTGTCTGGGGATGTCGCACGCCCAGGCAGCTCTCGAGGGGGCTGCCTGCGGCCATGGCGAGGCCCGGTCCCTGAGGCTGCTGAGGTCTCATGCGGCTCTCTTTCGGAAGACGGTCGGATGCGCTCTCCCCGTGGCTCAGGCCCCGCGGTTGCTGAGGCGTTGCGACGGCTACGGTCATGGGGATCGCAGCGTGATATCTCAGAGGGCGTCGGGACGGATGAGGCCTTTTTCCGGTCCTCGTCTGCTGACTCCGCCTCCTCTCTTCCCCGTTCGGGAGCCCGTTTCTTGGCTTCTCCCACCCGAGGTATGAGTCTGGAGAGGCTTGCACAGTCTGATTCTGAGGAGCTAGACGTACTTAGCATCATGGAGGATGACTTCCGGGAGCCGGGCCGACGTCATCAGTTATACCGCGCCCAGCTATAAGAGGCGGGGCAGGAGCCGCGGGCCAGCAGTAACTTCAATGAGCTTTTCTGCAGCCCGAGCGCCGCCCCCGCTTCGATCCTTGCCATTCTTTCCAGATTTACACAATGAGTTGTGTAAATCATGGACCAAGAGGAAAAAAAAAATAATAAGCTGCTCTGCACAGCTGACTGCGTACCCTCTGCTGGACTACAGCAGCGTGACAGAAACTAAGCAGCACGGCTTTGGAACGATGCCTCGGGTGAAGGAAATGCTCGCGAGCTATCTTTCTCCCACCCTCGCTTCATTCCTTCAGACACCGGCGCTCCCCACCAAGCTGTGTCAGACGACATCCGCTTTGGTGGGCAAGGCCTACATGGCAGCGTGTCGAGCTGGTGCAAGCCTGCACACTATGGTCATCTTCCAGGCGTACCAGGCCGATCTTCTCAAAGACTGTGACCTAGGGGGAGGTCCCTATGAGGAGGACCTGACTGAGCTCTGTAGAGCTACGGACTTAACACTCCGTGTTACCAAGGAGACGGCCTGTTCCATTGGCTGCTCCATGGCAGCATTGGTGGCTACGGAGCACCATCTGTGGCTCAACCTCTCGGGCATCCAGGGGAAGGAGAAGGCTTTTCTCCTGGATGTGCCCCTCTCTCCTACTGGCCTGTTTGGTGAGGCAGTGGATGCTGTCGTCAGCAGGTTTCAGCACGCTAAAACGCAGGGAGAGGCGTTTGAGCAATATCTCCCCTGCCAGTTTTCCTTGGCGGTCCTCCGCTTCAGGGTGCCACCGGGGACCTACGCATAACACTGGCCACCACCCCCCCGCAGAAGTTCAACAGGGTGGTCTGGACTGCGGTGCACGCGGGACAGAGCCAGGTGTTGGGACAAGAAGTTCGCTCTCTGCTGGAAAACGGGGCCAGAGAGCTGATTTCCCCGCCAGTCAGGGAGTCCGGGTTCTACAGCCAGTACTTCATAGTTCCCAAGAAGGACGGATGGGTTGCGTCTGATTTTGGATCTGCGGTCCCTGAACCGAACTCTCTGGGGAGATTCAGGTTCAGGATGCTCACCATCCCCACCATCATCAGTCACATCCAATCCGAGGATTGGTTTGTCACGATAGATCTGCAAGATGCTTATTTCCACATCTCCATCCGTCCCTCTCACAGGAGATTCCTGAGGTTCGCCTTCGGGGGCGCGGCGTACCAATATCGGGTTCTTCCGTTCGGCCTAGCACTCTCTCCCCGCACGTTCACCAAATGCATGGATGCAGCCCTGGCCCTGCTGAGGCTCCAGGGCATCCGCATTTTAAACTATATCGACGACTGGCTCATCCTGGCCCAGTCTCGGGAGTTAGCGGTTCAGCATCGAGATGTCGTCCTAGCCCACCTTCAGCATTTGGGGCTGTGGCTCAACGTGAAGAAGAGCGTGCTGACGCCCGTCCAACGGACTACGTTCCTAGGGGTGGTGTGGGACTCAGCTACGCTGCGGGCCCTCCTGTCTCCCGCACGCATCGAGTCCATTTTGTCCTCAGTGACCAGAGTGCAGTTAGGCCGCGCCATCACTGTGAAACACTTTCAGAGGGCGTTAGGTCTCCTGGCAGCAGCGTCCAGTATAATACCTTCTGGACTATTGCACATGAGAGCCCTGCTGTGGTGGCTAAAATCCAAGGGATTCTCCCCGAGGGGAAATCCGCTCCGTCTGATACAGGTTACGAGCAGGTGCCTTTGTTCCCTGTCTTTATGGAGGAAATCTTGGTTCCTGTCCCAAGGGCCCGTGCTGGGAGCAATCTGTAGGCAAACAATTATTTCAACAGACGCCTCACTCACGGGATGGGGCGTGGTCATGGACGGCTGCTTTGCGAGAGGCTCCTGGCAGGAGCATCATTTCTCTTGGAAATGTTGACAGTATTCAGAGCTCTGAGGAGTTTCCTGTCCACCCTCCGCGGTCGCCACGTCCTTGTCAGAACCGACAATACGACAGTGGTGGCCTAATTGAATCACCAGGGGGGTCTGCGCTCGCGCCCGTTATGCAAACTGGCACATCAGATCCTCCTGTGGTCCCAGCAGAGACTGCTGTCCCTCAGAGCGATGTACGTCCCTGGGACCCAGAATCAGGGAGCAGACCTGCTGTCGAGACAGGGGCTGAGGCCCGGGGAATGGAGACTCCACCCCGAGGTGGTGGAGTGGTTGTGCGAAGGTTCGGCCCAGTAGCCGTGGACCTGTTTGCATCTTGAGAGACTACGCACTGTCCGCTCTGGTTCTCCCTCTCGCCCCCAGCCCGCTAGGGCTGGATGCCATGGATGCCATATGCTCTTCCCTCAGTTGCTCTGCCCCCGGGGGTTCTGGAGGGGGTCCGTCAGGACGGTGTCAGCCTACTGTTAGTAGCCCCGTGTCTGGCCAGCCCAAGTGTGGTTCTCGGACATAATATCACTCCTAGAGGGCCCACCCTGGCAGGTCCCTCTGAGGAGAGATCTGCTGTCTCAGGCAGAGGACCGGGCCTTTCACCTGCGCCCCGTCCTGTGGCAGCTATGGGTCTGTCCCCTGAGGGGGCGCAGTTCCTAGAGGCGGGCCTGACGAGAGGAGCGGTCGAGACGCTGCTCAGCTCCAGAGCCCCGTCCACGAGAAGGATGTACGGCCCGAAGTGGAATGTGTTAAAATGCCACCTGGTGTAGAGAACGGGCGGTGGACTCAGTTACCTGCTCAGTGATTATGGTACTGGAGTTCCTCCATGACCATTTCTCCGCTGGCCTTTCCCCATCCACGCTCAAGGTGTATGTGGCTGCCATTGCAGAGCTCCACACCCCTCTGAGGGATGGGCCCTTGGGGAGGCTTCCACTGGTCGTGCGCTTCCTCCGTGGAGCCCGGAGGATGAGACCCGTGACTCGTTCCAGGGTACTCACTGGGACCTGGCAGTGGTTCTCGAAGCGCTGGCTGAGGCCCCCTTCGAACCCCTGGAGTCGGCTGAGGCCAAGCACCTGACCCTTAAGATGGCCTTTCTCCTCGCTATCACCTCTCTGAGGAGGGTGAGGGATCTCCAGGCACTTTCGGTTTCTCCCCGATGCCTGGAGTTTGCCCCGGGGAGGGTCAGGGCCATCCTGCACCCTTGTCCAGGCTATGTCCCTAAGGTTCCGTCCAGTTTGGCAGGGTCCACGGTGCTGCAGGCGTTTCATCCCCCACCTCATGTGACGGCGGAGGACGGGAGACTTCATCTGCTCTGCCCTGTCAGAGCGCTGGGTATTTACACTCTGAGGTCTTCCCGGTGGAGGAAAGCAGACCAGTTGCTGGTGTGTTTCGGGTCCCCCAAGGCTGTGCTCCCCGCTTCTAAACACACATCAGCTACTGGATCGTTCAGACTATTTCCCTGGCCTATCAGGTGCACGGTTTGCCTTTAACTATGGCCGTCAGGGCGCACTCTACCCGAGGCATGGCGGCCTCTAGGGCCCTCCTCGCAGGGGCGTCGCTCCAGGATTTGTGTGATGCGGCTGGCTGGCCACCCCTCACACTTTCATCCGGTTTACAGTCTGGACCTTCCTTCTGCACCCGGCACTCGTGAGCTCTCCTCTTAGTCGTGCCTGCAGGTTGCACGCTGGGGGCAGGCGGGGTTTCGGCGTGACCTAAGTGGGTATCTCGTTCCCATAGTGTCGTCACCGACGCAGTTCAAGTTCCCTCGAAGGGGAACGTTTCGGGTTACGTATGTAACACTTGTTCCCCGAGAAGGGGAACGAGACACCGCGTTGGAGTGCCTTGCTTCATAGAAAAGGGCTAATGTGTCCTGTGTGCTGGCGTGCTTATATACGCCTCCGGTTACGGCGTCACACGCTACCGTTCTACCAACACCAATAGAATTGGAATAGTTTCATTCATAATTCAGCCCTGCCACGCCCAGAGGCGTTCCCATAGTGTCATCACCGACGCAGTGTCTCGTTCCCCTTCTCAGGGAACAAGGGTTATATGTAACCCGAGACGTTTCCCATCTATCTATCTATCTATCTATCTATGCTTTTCATTACTGAGATGCGATGAAATGAGAGACTACTATTGAAACCAAAGAGGGCCAAATATTACAGTAATGTATTTTTTCTAATGGGAACTGCCTCAAAACCACAGGCCCATTGGAATGCCTTTACAAAACAAAAAATGAATCACTGTGATTTCCCTCTGTCACATAATTTGAATGTAGACCGGAGCATGACCATGTTCCTGTTTCTTACTAACTGTAGACTGTCTTATGTCAGTTGCACATCTTTTGCTGCATGGCATTATTTTCAGTGTTTGTAGGTTAATTGAGCCTTCAGCCTTCAACTTGTTGTGTGACTTGCATGTATACATCATATCAGTATTATATATTGACACATTTAGATGAAAACCTTGTATTTCTAGGTAAGGAATGATAAGATAAATGTGAACGTGAACGAAGTGTTAGCGTATTGACTTCATAAGGAAAGTCACTGATAAACTCCTCAGGCAGACTGTGTTTGTTTGTGTTCTGTGTGTGTGTGTGTGTGTGTGTGTGTGTGTGCGTGTAACCTCCTCATTCCTAAAAAATGACAGAGGATTACAAATGGTGTATTACTCAGGATGTGTTTACTGCATTAGCAGAGCAAAGTAAAGTCTGTTCAATATATATTTAAACTGCACACATCAGCATGAAAATCATCCATGAGTTTGTCTCACTCTGGGTAAAAAGGAAATATTCTCTGAAAACAGAACTACACATTTAGAAGACTTTAATATTACGTACAGTATGTAAAAATTAGGGCTGGTCACGTTAACGTGCTATAGCATTAACGCATTAATTAATTAATGCCGACAATTATTTTATGGCACATTAATGCAGTTCACATGCAGTCAAACCATGGCTCACTGATCAGCCTGCAAATCACCCACCCAAACACGCAGTGGAGGGAGGCTTTGGCAGACTGCACTGATTGCAGCGTGTGGGAGAAATAGAGAAACAAAAGCAAGACAAGTGATCAAATTTCATAGCAAAGTGGATAGCTACACACTGCTGGCTGATTAGTATTGGGGAAGATGTCGGTCTTAGGAACGTTCTCTGTGCTCCGGTGATCAGACAGGAAGACAAGCGCTCCACGAATGAAAGACAGGCGCTCTATGGATAGTAACCATGGCAAGGCTTCTGTAATTTAAGTTAAAATTATAGGCTAGGCTACATAACTTTACCTGATATGTCTTTATCTGGTTTTGCGTTGATGTCCTGATAACTATTTAGAAAACAGTAAAAGATTCTGGAAACCCACAAATGGCGAGGATCAGGCTCTCTTCCAATGATTTGTGCTACGTGTCGCATACAAAAAGTTCAAGACAATTCATCTTCGGCAGCGGGCGGGCATGTGCGGGAGGCGAGCACTTCACCTCACTCTAACAGGGACACCTGCTACTGAACATAGACTGTTTTGCTGCTCCCTGATAAAAAAATAAATGTTTCTGCTGATACCTGTTCAGACAAAAAAAACATAAAAACAGATTTATATATGTTAAACTGTTGCTCAAAAGGTGCCTGTTATGATGTTATGATCGTGGCTCTGGACTAGATAAAAGGTAATGTCTTGGCAGTGGCAAATAGCTTTGGTTTTATTTATTTATTTTTTTGATTACGTAAAAAGCACCTTTTTTGTGTTTGCAAACCACATGTTATGCGATTAAAATTTCTTATTGTTACCCAGCACTAGTAAAAATGCCTAAATAGAAGTTTTAAGGTTCTTATAAAGCAGAGTGTGTATATGTGTATCCATTTGTTTCTATTGTTTGAGAATCACAGTGTTTTGTAGTTCAGACTGCACAGCATGCTGATTATTATGTTGAAACTGCATGTATCATGTTTGATGTTGATACTGGAAATTATCTTGATGCCTCTGACTGCCCTATGAGATTTGCTTTGCATGAAAAAGTGTAGTTAAGTGAATATTGTTGCTGCACAATTGTTGTTGAGGACAGATAAAGATTTCTATTTTTGATCACAGACTGTACCCAAATTATGCATCCATTATTTTTCATACACCGGACTCTATATTTATGCAAGATTTCAAATTGGCATTTGCTTCTGCTATTTATACACTGTCCACTAAAAATACATTCTTAGAGAAGTCAAGAAATTACATTTCAGATCAAAGGGAGTAAATCGATCTCCAGCTGGTTTTGTGAATAAAATGCTGTGGCATGAAAACTGATCACTTGATGTGTTTGTGGTTTATACATTTATGTTACAAAAGTCATGTAAGATCTACATGGCTATTGTTCACATTTACTGTAATTGCTACTCAATATTATGCCACAGACAGTAGTTTTGTTACAAAACTCTGACAGTCATACTGATACATAAGGGAGGCACACACAGCAGACTATGAACTGGACCCCAATCCAAAACGGGAAAACACTATAACAGTCACAAAGTGATGAATAAAACAAATAAAATACATTTAGTGAAAGGGACAGACTGATCAGACTGAAGTAAAAAATGAGATGGGCTCAAATGTTCAGCAAGAAAATATATTGTCAACATCTGCTCAATGTGTGATCTTGCAATTAGTGATTATCACAAGCTGAAGTTGAAAATAGTTTTCCTTATTTCTTTACAGTACGTTGTAGAATAAGAGTGATGCAAATCATGGAAGCTGAAATGTTTGTGTTACTTGAATCTCTGTGGATGTGGATACTCATAGCTTTTTGTGACTGAGATACAGTATTTGCATTTCTGATGCTCTGCAGTCCTGAGATTACACCATCTGCTTGAAATATCTTAAGAACAGAGTGCAGAGCATAAAATCTTTTCACCCTTTCTGTTCGACAATACCCATAAAATTTAACTAGCACTTTCCAGATCATCTCGTTGTGGAGCTAAAAGAACAAAGCTGTGAATAAAAGATTTTCCAGGGAGAAAAACAGTTGTGACCTGAAAAGTGATGCTAAAGCTTAACTCATCCACGAGGCAGAGAGTCCAACAAAACCCAGCCACAGCCTCGCAGAGAGCACATTGTAGAGAGAGAATCTTTACATAATCATACAGTCTCTTTTAAATCCTGTTATTCATCTGTGGAGAGTGTTTGATGTTGATTTTAATAAGGCAGCGAGGTGAGGCAACAGTAGCAGCAGCAGAAGTGTGTAAAACTCAGTGCAGCTCAACACGCATGCAGCTGCCAGCTGCCAAGCCATAGCCAGAGCCTGGCCTTAATCTATAATTTAACATGGATTGAATTTATTCTCCTTAGGGTCAATAATCAGGGGAGAGCCGGATGGAGAGAGGAGGGAGAGCCTTCCAACCCCATTTTTGATACAGGGCTTGGCTCTACCATACACTTTGATCTCTCTCCCTCTCTCGTCTCTCCTGTTTTTTTTTCTGTTTTATCTCCCTCACACACAGATACAATGCTTTCCCTCTTATTCAGTCTGACATACTGCATTATACACACACACTGACAAACTAAATGACCGGTTGAAAAATAAAAACACCCTGCAGAGACTTGTGTTATGTTTAATCATCTCTAAGGTATCAACAGATAGTATCCTGGGCCATTTCTTATGAGATGGAGGCTGAAAACAGAAACATAACAATCTGAAATAACCTCTGAGAATGAGTTACAGTGAAGGCATTAAACACTGTTTGTGTAAACATAATCACAGTAATGAGATCACTCCTGACTGCCGCTCTGTAAATGTAGAGGAAATGGTCTATATCTATTTTTGGAAACTAGATGTAATAGTGTGAAGTAGACTTTAAATATTAATACAGACTCTCAATACTAATGTACCAGGAATAACTTCTGTTCGCATCATGATTATTTATTTTGTTATGTGCATATAGTTTTTATGATACAACACAGAAACTCTATCATGAGTTATTTTTAACACTGGCAGGCGTCAGTGTGATGACTTCAATAATCACATATTCACCAGCAAATCATGAAGATTAGTGTTTGAACAGTCAACAGGAAACTTTAGGACAGATAAATAATACACTTATAAATGGTTGTAATGAAACACAATTGAGTGGCTTGTTTACTTGTGTAAAAGTAAACTGTTGATTTAGATACTGATGCATTCCCACATTTACTGTCAACATCTGTGGTTACAGTTTCTCTCAGTTGTTTTGATACATTTCTCGAATCATCCTTGACATTTGCAAAATCGAATCGGATTGTACAAGCAGCACTACACAGTGGATTACTTGCAAAAGCCTGTTGCTCAAAATACTTAGTCTATCTCTCAAAAGTAAATATTTAGATCAGTGAACTTGTCAATGCCATCAGTGTCATCTGTGTCAATACAACAGTGTACTGTACGTATTTTCTGATGTAAACCATGGCTAAGGTTTTGATGACAATGATTGAAAGCTGCACTTTTTCTGTACTGCATAAAACAGTTTCAACAGTATAAAGTTATACATTGCAGGAATAAATTTGAATTTAAATTTAAATCTATCTATCTATCTATCTATCTATCTATCTATCTATCTATCTATCTATCTATTTAACTATCCACTGGTCACTGTGTGTTACTGTTTACTGTGTATGGTATTGTGTGTATTGGGTGAATGTTCTGAGGTCTGTGTTGCCATTGTAGTATGTTGTGATTTGTTGTTGTCTGTTCTTTATGCGCTATGGTCTATACGAAACAACATTTCGTTCAGTTGTATACTTGTATTGCAAAGAATGACAATAAAGTTTGACTTTACTTAACTTTGATTTTGACAACGTGTTTAGCAATTGTGCTTGTAGTGACTTATGCAATGAACTTATGTCTAGATGTTTAGGGGGAATGACTATTCAACAGAGAACCAGTATAATTCATTGTGATCAACATGAAGAAATTGATAATGTAGGAAACAGCAGACAATTGTACATAATTATTTGGATGAATGTGTCAAAGCATTTGCAATTTATTCAATAGAATGAGAAATTGCTTTTACGATGTGCACAAGTGAGGAGATGATGTGGAGGATGAACAAATAGTTTTGAGCATTTCAATTCTGATCTGAGACATGTACCAAAGGGACTGAGAAAACTGTTATCCTGCAAACAAACTTAAAAAGCAGTGAAATTAATACAATAGTTGGGTCACTATTGACCTTGAAAACAGCTGTTGACAAAACAATTTCACCTCCATGTGCATTTAGTAGACATTCTGGAGTTTTTTATCTTCATCTTACATTTGATTTGACCTTTTGATTATCATATCATCATATTAGTAAATTAAAATGATCTGCCCATGCAGACTTTATACCGTATGTTAACAAATGTGTGCATTTTATTTTGTTAATGCCAATTGCCTGACTCGATAGTTTTGTTTTCTCTAAATATGGGTGGTTCAACAGATGATTTCCTACTGGCCAGGTGAGGATTCAGCCATAGATCAAACTGTCTTTGTTTTGTGCAATTGAACATTAAGCTGTAATGTTAGAATACCAGAACCAGCAGGGAGCCTTAATTGTAGCTCCAGTGACAGGGGGATTAACCACAGTAACATCCCTGGGCTCCAGATGGTGTTTTGCAGAGACAGAATAGAAAATGTACAAAAGAAATGAAGGACACACTGTCATTATAAAGTGCAGTAAGTTTTAACCTCGTGATTTACTGTGAACATGAATAGAGCTGTTCTTCATCGCTGAGGGCAGAGAGAAAGTCACGGCCAGTTTAAAAACAAGCCTTTGAACATTTACAGCTCATCATTATTTCATTGTTTTTCTGACTTTGGGTCATGAGACAAGTTCATGGTTGATTATCCTGACAGATAAATCAAGATGTACAGTGCTGTTTAACCTTTGAACCAAACACTGTACTCAGTCAACACCACATGCCTTGATGAGGCTTCAAAGAGATGAAACACTTTTTACTAAAAAGAAAATATATCTGTGCTCCTCTGTCTGCCCTGAAATGACCATGGTTCATTGTTAATCCAGTGTGGAAAGACTTAAGGACATTCACTTGTGTGCTGCGAAGGGCCGTTTTTAAAATCAAACATCCATGTAGTCTTTGAGTGTAGCAGAGATCCACGTTTTATTTGAAGGTGCTCAGGAGTCACATGATGAAGCCACATACTCAGTGGAGATTGGTGAGTGTTTTCTCTTTGCCATCAACTGCACTGCCTTGTCTGGCTGTCTGTCATAATCAAAGCATCCTCAGTGTTATGACATGGAGATGAATAATTGATTCATGCAGGCGGCTCACTGGTTATGTAACAGTACACCCAGTGAAGCATCAGACAGAGCTCCAGTCTGCCACTGCGCCGCACATAAAGACATGAATGTTACAGCTTGTTGATATTAAAGTGTGCGTGTATTTAAATGAACATAATTCATTAGAAAGGTGTGATTACGATGCACACCTAATAAATAGAGAGATGTTAAAGTCAGAACATTACAGTTTTCGTTTTGTCAGTGCAGCAGCAACATAACATCAAAGCAACAGCAAGCAACCTCACATGAAGATTTCACTCATTTAAACTAAAATAAAAAACAAACATTATGCGCATGTTTTTCTATTCACATTAATGGATTTGATACTGAAAATAAATTGTCTGTCATTGTTGAATATTATTAATGATTCATTGTCTTCAATTACAGATCTCCATGCAAAACATTTTCTAATATTAGCTCTTCAAATCTGAGGATTTTCTGCTTTTCTTTGTTTTATATAATTGTAAACTGAATATCTTTGGGCTTTGAACAGACATTACCCTGGGAAACTGTGATGTCCATTTTCACTATTTTATGTTTAATAGACCGATTCATTGAGTCATTGAGAAAATAAGCATCAGAATAATGGACAATGAACATAACTGATAGTTGCAATGAGAAAAGTTATCTGACTGTAGTAAAGGGCAATGCATGGTTTTTAAAAAGTCAGCTGAGCTAGACACAAGATTTCCTTTGGACACAAAAGCATTTTGGTGCATTAATATAGTCAGGAGTAGATTGTGGTAACTTTGATGTAAATATTCTTCACAGGTATTTCAGCCGTACTTGACATTTTGTTTAGTTTTGCCTCCCTCAAGTGGTGAACAAGAGCACTGATAGTATTTAGTGAGCAGTCATTGCAATGAAAGAAGTAATCTAGTTGAATTAGAAACTGAAAATAATAAAGCCTTATATGTAAGGAGCAAAAGCCACAAGCCATTAATGTCCCACAACACAATTGAATTGCGTTGTTGACAACAGCTGAATTAGATGACAAACTGACTTTTAAGGGGAGGGAAAGAGAGAGAAAGAGAGAGAGAGAGAGAGAGAGAGAGAGAGAGAGAGGGAGGAGCATGTGCTGTTGACCAATGCCATGGATTTGACCAGAGACTTTGAAAAAGCAAATGTGAGGGACGGTACCCAAAGTATCACCCTGTCCTGCTGACAGCTGGGAACGCCCCTCTCTGATGACAGACAGAGCTGGATTCCTTCAATGAAAAGCTCTTTGACTGTTGGCAGGAACTCCTCTGGTTTGGCTGAATGGCTGTCAGCTCTGTCAGGTTGATGGACAGGTGGGTGTTTCACCCCTGATAGAAACAAGGCCCTCCAGCGAGCCACTAACTCACAGAGACCAGGACCTCTGCCAGTCAACTTATAACCTTTTCCCAAGCAGATGGAAACAACCACAACTGAGATGAGGGAGTGTAAAAGTGATGCAAAGTCAGCCAATAACTGGTAGTTACAGAAGCAAACAATGGATACTGCTCAGCCCAGAGTTACATCAAGGGGGGTGATGTTTTTTTGGACACCTTAAGAACTCTCAAAAATATCTTATTATAAATATTTCTCTGTGTAGACACAAACATTGTCTCTAGATGAGGAGCAGTATTATAATATCAAATCCATCTTCAGCGATAAAGCCCCCTGGATTTTAATTGCAACCAGTTACTTACGTCGACTCTCCTACAGGTGATCGCTCCATTATTCAACAAGGCCAGAGAGAATTCTGTTTTTCCCTCTCTACCTTTATGTATTGACTAAAAACATGTTTTTTGTTTATATGCTTGATTTTGTAGAACTGCAGAAAATGCTAAAAAGCTGCAAGTTAGGGTAAAACAATTTCTGTCTTGACTTTGGAATCACTCATCTTTGAAAGCCCCATCAATACTACAGTGTTTAGCTTGAACTGCAGCCCATTAACGCACCTTTATCAGCATGTGTTCCATGGCTGGCCCCCCTTGAGTGCCAAATTAGATCAGCCCACGTCCTCCCAACACTGAATCATCACTGCTCGCCTGTGAGAAGAAATTATCAACACTGCAAACATGTACGCTGAGCTCAAATCCCAGCTTGGTCAGACAGCAGTATTTCTATGTTGTCTCTCTTCATCCCTCTCCAACACAACAAACACACATGCGCACAGAATACATCAACTCAACTGTAATTGTTTATATTGACTTCAACTTCGCCCTGAGGTCTGCGGCATGAATCACTCCTTGGCACCATCGTAGCAGGCCTTTCCACCGAGGTGGTCCTTTACATCGGAGAGAAGCAGCGCTGGGTTTGTGTGGGCATCCAGCCAGCTCTGACCTTCGAACATGTGAACGCAAACAGGAAATCTCTCTTGAACACTCTGGCTTTTTATGATATCCTACTGTAGTTCCATTATACTGCATGTTTAATATGCACTAGGTAATTCATTAATTTATGACTGACATGACTGTTGTTGGTTGGGCCACCAATTTGGTCTAGACTAAGGTATCTCACCAACTTTTGGGTGAATGGATTCCCATGAAATATTCATAGTTCCCAGAGGATAAATACATCTGACTTTGTTGATCCCCTGACTTTTCGTCTGGGTATCCGGTTTCCGAACCGTGGACGTTGTGGTCACATCCCTCAGGATGAATTGCAATAACAAAGACAAGAGTTCAGTTTTTATGCACAATATATCTGAAACAAACTGTCGGTCTGCTGCAACTGCCATTTCTCTTACATCAGGGATGAAATCTTTTCTGTTTGCCTGCCACTGCCTTTTCTTAAATCAAAAAATTATTTGTTGCTGAAATGTGCTATACCTATACAAAAACTTCTCTTGCCTAACATGCTAAACAGGAATAATGATCATGGTAAACATAAACTGCTAAACATCAGCAGGTCAGCATCGTCATAGTGAGCGTTTTAGCAGTTGTGTCTAAGAGCAGCCTTGCTGAGCCACTAAGGGCTGACTCTCAGTCTTGCTGTACACATGGTCCTGCTTCAATAACAGGAGATAAATATAAATATGTCTATTGGTTCTGAAAAATAATACAGATTTAATTAATTAGGGGATCAAAGAAAATAGGCCTTTTTCACTGCAGACTTTTGGCTTGTCATAGCAGTAAAAGCCCAGGTGTAATTGATAACATTAAAAACAACTGCATGCCTTTACTAAGACAGTGTTAAGTGTTTTCTGCTATAACAAGTCAAAATACCTGCAGTGAAAATAGGTCTGTTGATTCAGAATATTCTCACAAATGGCTTCTCTATCTTTGAAAAATGTCTCGGGTTACGTATGTAACCCTTGTTCCCCGAGAAGGGGAACGAGACACTGCGTCGGTGACGACACTATGGGAACGCCTCTGGGCGTGGCAGGGCTGAATTATGAATGAAACTACTCCAATCCTATTGGTGTTGCTAGAATGGTAGCGTGTGACGGCGTAACCGGAGGCGTATATAAGCACGCCAGCACACAGGACACATTAGCCCTTTTCTATGAAGCAAGGCACTCCAGGCGGGGTGAGGTGTGGCGGACCAATGCAGTGTCTCGTTCCCCTTCTCGGGGAACAAGGGTTACATACGTAACCCGAAACGTTCCCCTTCGAAGGAACTCGAACTGCGTCGGTGACGACACTATGGGAACGAGAAACCCACTGAGGCCGCGCCGAAACCCCGCCTGCCCCCAGCTTGCAAACCTGAAGCACGACTAAGAGGAGAGCGCACGGGTGCCGGGTGCAGAAGGAAGGTCCAGACTGTAAAACCGGATGAAAGTGTGAGGGGTGGCACAGCCAGCCGCGTCACCCAAATCCTGGAGCGACGCCCCTGCGAGGAGGGCCCTAGAGGCCGCCATGCCTCGAGTAGAGTGCGCTCTGACGGCAATAGTTAAAGGCAAACCGCGCACCTGATAGGCCAGGGAAATAGTCTGAACGATCCAGTTGCTGATGTGTGTTTAGAAGCGGGGAGCACAGCCTTGGGGGACCCGAAACACACCAGTAACTGGTCTGCTTTCCTCCACCGGGAAGACCTCAGAGTGTAAATACCCAGCGCTCTGACAGGGCAGAGCAGATGAAGTCTCCCGTCCTCCGCCGTCACATGAGGTGGGGGATGAAACGCCTGCAGCACCGTGGACCCTGCCAAACTGGACGGAACCTTAGGGACATAGCCTGGACAAGGGTGCAGGATGGCCCTGACCCTCCCCGGGGCAAACTCCAGGCATCGGGGAGAAACCGAAAGTGCCTGGAGATCCCTCACCCTCCTCAGAGAGGTGATAGCGAGGAGAAAGGCCATCTTAAGGGTCAGGTGCTTGGCCTCAGCCGACTCCAGGGGTTCGAAGGGGGCCTCAGCCAGCGCTTCGAGAACCACTGCCAGGTCCCAGTGAGTACCCTGGAACGAGTCACGGGTCTCATCCTCCGGGCTCCACGGAGGAAGCGCACGACCAGTGGAAGCCTCCCCAAGGGCCCATCACTCAGGGGGGCGTGGAATGCTGCAATGGCAGCCACATACACCTTGAGCGTGGACGGGGAGAGGCCCGCGGAGGCCCTCTCCTCAGAGGGACCTGCCAGGGCGGGGCCCTCGAGGAGCGATATTAAATCTGAGAACCACACTCATGCCGGCCAAAATGGGGCTACTAGTAGTAAAAGGGCTACTACTAGTAGTCCTGACGGACCCGCTCCAGAACCCTCGGGAGCAGAGCAACTGGGGGTTCGCACCATGGGGGCGAGAGGGAGAACCACAGGGGACAGTGCGTAGTCTCTCGAGATGCAAACAAGTCCACATCTATGGGGCCGAACCTTTCGCATAATAACTCCACCACCTCGGGGTGGAGTCTCCATTCCCCGGGCCTCAGCCCCTGTCTCGACAGCAGGTCTGCTCCCTGATTCTGGGTCCCAGGGACGTACATCGCTCTGAGGGACAGCAGTCTCTGCTGGGACCACAGGAGGATCTGATGTGCCAGTTTGCATAACGGGCGCAAGCGCAGACCCCCTGGTGATTCAAATAGGCCACCACTGTCGTATTGTCGGTTCTGACAAGGACGTGGCGACAGCGGAGGGCGGGCAGGAAACTCCTGAGAGCTCTGAATACCGCCAACATTTCCAGGCAATTTATGTGCCAGGAGAAATGATGCTCCTGTCAGGAGCCTCTCGCAAAGCAGCCGTCCATGACCGCGCCCCATCCCGTGAGTGAGGCGTCTGTTGAAATAAGTGTTCAGCGACAGATCGCTCCCAACACGGGCCCTTGGGACAGGAACCAAGATTTCCTCCATAAAGACAGGGAACGAAGGCACATGCTCGTAACCCGTATCAGACGGAGCGGATTTCCCCTCGGGGAGAATCCCTTGGATTTTAGCCACCACTGCAGGGCTCTCATGTGCAGTAGTCCAGAAGGTATTATACTGGACGCTGCTGCCAGGAGACCCAACACCCTCTGAAAGTGTTTTACAGTGATGGCGCCGCCTAACTGCACTCTGGTCACTGAGGACAAAATGGACTCGATGCGTGCGGGAGACAGGTGGGCCCGCATCGTCATTGAGTCCCACACCACCCCTAGGAACGTAGTCCGCTGGGCGGGCGTCAGCACGCTCTTCTTCGCGTTGAGCCGCAGCCCCAAACCACTGAGGACGACATCTCGATGCCGAACCGCTAACTCCCGAGACTGGGCCAGGATGAGCCAGTCGTCGATGTAGTTTAATATGCGGATGCCCTGGACATCTTCTCATAAGCAGAGCAGTTGAGTTTACCTTCAACTCTTCCTCAGTTAATTCATCCAAAGTCATCCTTGGGTAATGAGTGAGTTAATTCAAATCCTGTTTTTATTTATTGAACTATGGTTAAGGGTATCTTTCCCAAAGGAAAATGGTCAGTAATGGAAAGAAAAGAACACACACTAGACCTATATTGGGACAAAAATAAGTTCTATACCAAAGATGATTGTATACTACTCTAAAAATGTAGCCACATATTTCATCAGTAAAACATAAGTCAGAGAAGTCTTTCCCCTCCCTTGCACATAAATTTGCTTCAGTTCTTTCACATCATGAACATTGACTCAACCCCCCTTCTGAGATGGGGGGGTGGGAAATGGGGTATCTGGAGGTCTGAGTAACTCAAGACCTCATGGCAACACACCACTCAGCCATCACAAGCACTTAAAGTCTAAAAACACTGCAGAGTTGTTTACTATTGGCTCTGTGTGAACAAAAGCTGGAGCCCTGGTGTCTCCACACTAACATGGCCCATCTGAAAGTTAGAGGGGGAATATAAGCTGGCCTGTACTTGCCACTTTGTTTCCTGGCTGGTAAGAGCCTGTTTCCTGTGCATCAGCTTAAACATGGCATTTCACCGCCACTTGTTTCCTCCTGAGTTTCCCCTCCTCCACTTTTGACTCTCAGATGCAAACAATTTTTTTTCAAGACACACTGAGTAACAGTTTCCAGATTAGCCCTTGATAGGATTCTAATTGAAAATGACATTTTGTAGGATGGACAATGTAAATCAACTTATTTTTTGTCAGGTCCAGGCAGTGGTTCAAACCAAGGGATTGGTTGTGGTTTTCCAATGCCCTAAACCAATGTGTGGAAAGCAAGCCATGGAAACAAATTTTCACACAGCATCTATTTCATGGCAAGTATAAAACTGTCTACTTGAGGAAGAGTTGTCTTGCTTACAAACACTGGTGGCTTTGATTTATATTAACTCAGTGTTGCGTGCTACATATGTGGGAGAAATGTTACACATGGCTTTGTATTATGAATTATTAAAGCAATAGTTCAACGTTTTGGGAAAAAAATCTAATTCTCTTTCTTGCCAATAGTAAGAGGAGAACATGTTTTGGAAAGTTGCAGAGAACAAATAATCCAGCATATAACCCCCTGTAAAACCACAAGTTGTCATTTTCTCACCTTGGTTTTTGTACAGATAATTAGTTAATTGGTTTGGTTAATCAGTAGGCTTTAGAGGTGCTGATAGGTGGATTTTTTCCACTGGACAGAGCCAGGCTATCTGTTTACCCCTGTTTCCAGTCGTAATGCTGAGCTAAGCCAACAAATTGCTGATAATAGCACCATATTTGTTGTACAGACATGTATCAGCTGTATCAATTTTGTTAATTACCAACTAACACTCAAAAAGCGATTTCATTATATGTCTAAGCTATCCCATAATACATTCTATGTAATTGTGAATGTGTTTGCTGTCATATAAACCTGAAAACTACACACAAACACACACTGCACATGTAATTCTCATTACAAGTCAGAAGTGTCAGAGTTTCTGTGCAGCCATGTGGCTACGTATTGTTTTCAAGTACACAACAAAGACAAGGGCTAATGCAGGTTTCCAGCTATGAACCCTCTATTCATTTGATTTTCTCCTGTACCTCATTGAAGCCAAATACAAAGACACAAACCTGGCTTCAATGTTTTAAGCTAAACAAGACAGTTCACTCCTTGGAATATACTATTAGCTGCTGTGGCCTGTCTCCATCAATTATCCAGATTTCACCACAGTGTGTCCTGTGCCTTTGTTCAGAGTTTGCAGGGTAATTACTGGCAGGACCTGCTTAAAGCTGTTATTTTCCAGATGGCAGGCAGGCAAGACTCAAGTGCTGAGACGCACCATGTACTCATGCTGGAGCCTATACAGGGAGCACTTAGCCTTCAGATGGCATGGAGCTGCTATAGGCCTGGCTGAACTGCAAGGGTCATGGTCAAAGGACTTTGGCTGAGGAAGAAAAGCTTCAGATTCCCAGGACCCAGAAAGCAAATGCTCTGTATTTGAGGGAAAAGCCTTGCATCCAGACCTGTGCAGACCATACATGGGGTGTGATTGCAGATGGGCCAGTTTCCTGCAGCTAAAGGGGGAAATGTGGGGTTTAAGGGTTTGAATCCTGATTGGATGTGGAGCAGATCTAAAGTTCAAAGTGTACAGCTGTGAGAGAGAGAAAGAGTGAAAGGTCAACAGACTGGATTCGGTGATTTGTGGAGCTGCACTCGAGAGTAGACAACCAGCTGCTGCACAGTGACAAGGAGATTTACCAAGGCAAAGGTCTTCTCGCCACTCAAGGATGATACTATACAGCTGTCTACTTTCTAAAAAGTGCATTAAGAGTCTGGCCATTGTATATAGCCCTCATATTCATGTGATAAATACATAGAGAGATGTTGCTTATGTGTACAGATACACAAGAAAGACAAGGGCTAATGCAGGTTTCCAGTTATGAACCCTCTATTCATTTGATTTTCTCCTGTACCTCATTGAAGTACTGTGTCTGTGAAGGTCAGAAATAATTTTCTGGGAAAAAAGCTTTCATGACAATATGGTAAATATGAAGCTACCACAAGCAGACAGTAAGTTTAGCGTACCATAAATATATAGAGAAATGGAGAAAGCCAGTCATGATCTGTTCAAACATTACAAAATCTATCAGCACATCTAAAGCTCACTTATTAAAATGTTAAATCTCGTTTATTTCAACTTCAGGAAGTTAGGTGCTGGTAGGCATATGTTGTAACTGTTGGACAGAGCCAGGTTAGCTGATTCCCTCTGTTTCTTCTCATCGAACTCTGGATAAGAAAGAAAATAAATAAGCATATGAAAATAAGCACACCATATATGCCAAAATGTCTTTAAATCATCTCAGTGATGACTTTGCAACTGTGAGGATTCAAATGAAGCATTTCACTCTGCCTCTAAGAAGAAAACTAAATCAAGAACACATTCCTTGTTTGGGTTCACTGGATGGTTATGGGCAGCTGTGAAAGGGAACACTTAACATCGGGAAAAACTGAGATGGAAGAGGATGTGTGACAAAGGCAGGCCACAAGAAAGCAAACAATCTCGTTGTGGACAGCAGCAGTCATTGCTTTGTGAGTAACCAATGGAGAGCAATCCATCAAAAGTCAGTTACTGTGAGTATTTGTCTCCCATTACATCACAAAATTATCAGTAGTTATAATAATCCTTTATGCTCATGCTCATTACATTTGAAAGTACTATGAAAAGCAGCCTTATTATATATTTGATTATAAATTTGATCCCATGAAGGGAATTTCAGGGTTCATGTTTGTTAGTCCCTTTACAGAGAAACAAGTAACATTCATCTCAAGTTAAAATATGAAAGTCATGAACAATTTAATGACATGGAGTGTCACCTTACAAAATCAGGCCTGTGAGCTGTCTGACACATTCCTCTATGTTGCCTGAAACAACCTAAACTAAACTTACTCTGCCCCGAGTCAACCAACTCCGCCAGCCACAAAACTCTGAAGAACAAAACACTGGGAAAAGAAAGAAATGTGTGGAGAATGGCACACAGAGAGACTGGGAGAAAAGGAGAAGTAGAAGAAAGGGGGAAATAGTCGTTTTGGGTTCAAAGGCGATCTTATTCCCCTCCACTTGTGTCCATTCACTTTGTGCCACATTGGCCCCTAGGGGACTGAGAGCTGCTTGTCATTGGTGCCATTCACCTGTCAATCAGAGTGTTACAAGATCCAATGGGCTCCATGATGTGGAGTGGAAACTCCCAGCCAAGAGGCACATGGGATGAAGTCACCACCTGTTTATGCTAGCCACAAAACCACCTCCGCTGTCTGACTAGTTCTGAAACGTCTCCCTGTTCGGCCCGCCTGCACCTGATACTTCACTTTCTGATATGGTTGAAACTACTTTCTACTTTCATGATTACCTGAAAACTCTTCTCTACAGATGCGTCATCACTTCTAAATTGTGCCAAGAATCCAGTTCATTGATGCATATAAGTTTAGCTATGATTTCTTATTCATGCTTCTGATGAAGTCAGACCAACAGCACTCCAAAGTCAAGTACATTATAGACATTATTACACAGACAAATTCTGGTATGGATGATTTTTGGACAGTAAGGTGTTCAGATGCATGATGGATAGGAATGACACAGTTTCACTTTTGTAATGAAAAACAGTGATTACTTTTTGCTTTACTGTAATATGTCTTTAAGCAATGCATCCAGCTACTTCAAATTACTAATCTCTGACCTTGCAAAACAGCACATGGAATTTAACTAAGTACTGCATAAGTCAAGTACTCAAGCACTACACTAATACAGCACTGAGGTGGTACAGTTTTATGGTGCTCATATATAGAAAGAGCACTTAAATCACCAAACACAACACTACATGGTTAAAATCAGCTCCACATCAATCAACTACAACAGTAGTTACACTAATCATTTCAAATAATTTAACAAAAAAATTTGTATGCAGACCTTTAACTTGGAGAGGAGTATTCTTTCATCTTGGTCAGATACTTCCACAACAGACATTGTCAATTCAAAGTTCATTCTCTGGCTTTCTCTGGAGTTTTTTAACCGTGTCACAAGCTTAATCAGCAGATAGTTTGTTCAATTGTCATGTAGATGGATCTGTCGTCATGTGAGCTCAGCAGCTGTTAATATTTCATCCTTAGCACTTACAGGACTTCTGTCAGTGTTGGCTAAAAAGTTAAGCATGAAAGTTCATTCTTGATCTTGGAAATAGTAGTTTAACAAAACAATCTCAACTCAAGATCCTAGAAAACATGTTACTTCAATGATCTATACACGGACATTTATGGTTTGAAAATTGACTTGACCTGTAGTAAAACGAACACTCTGAAGATACATTCCTGCTGTATTCATTCCCAGTAACTCTATAGACACAAAGCATAGCAATAACTAACCCCCTCAAGCCCTTCATGCAAGAACAAGGTATAGAATAACACAGAGGAAAGTATCTAGGGGCACTATAACTGTTCTGAAACAGGAGACAGATTTCTGCAAGCAAATCCAGGTGGTCTGCTGTCCCACGTCCTCTATTCCTCATGAAAAGTGTATTTTTTCTCTGCCACTGCTGCATTCACATGTGGGACACAAACTGCACTGGAGCCTGTTGGACCAGACCCGGATTGTTTCAGTATGTGACTCTGAATGAGATCTGGACACAGTGTGTGGAGCTGATGAAAGTGCCGAGGGCCCCTTCAGCGGTGGCAGAGTTGGTGACAGTAAAGCATCTGAGCTCTCACACTGGTGACCTTTACTCCAAATGTGCTCTTGTGTGTGTGTCTGTATTATATGTGGGTATGATCTCCATGAAAGCATTTTGTAAATATGCAGTCAATCAATCAATCAATCAATCAATCAATCAATCAATCAATCAATTAGTGGGTCAGCTCATGTAAATCACACCTGCACCCCACCCCCCCAAAGACCAGCCATCATTATTTCTGTTTTGCTGAACACCGCTCTTTGTACAACCAGATTAACGCTCGGTAAGAATAACAGGACCGAATTTCCTCGCCCTGGCTGTAACCCGAGAGCCTCGAGGTGGTACTGAGGGAACGCTAGGGGCCCTCTGCGTGAAAAGGATCCAGTCAGGCTTGGCCTGAGCCATACAGACCACTACTCACTCCATCCACAGCCCTTCACAGCAGGATCCAGCCATCTGGACTCATTTCTGCTCTGACAGGGTGGCTCACAAGGCCCATCTGTATGAGGGCTACATTCACAGTGGGCCCCAGGAATGTGCTTGCCTGGAAGGGAGCTGAGCAGATTTAAGGGATGACAGCACAACGTGATATATCTTTTCACCCTGTACACTGAAGCATGCCATTTTATCAACATCTGTATTTCATTTTTAGTGCCCTGGTCCGTCTTGGGTTCAATCAGTTCTGTTTTAAGCACAAAAATAGGCTTCAAATCATTTCATCATTGCCTGTTGTTGAGTCATTTAGGCCACAAACACATGCAAGACATGAAATGTGTTATAAAAATTATACTAAATAAAAAAACATTGCATGTATTTCTCTAATTCCCTTCTAACTGCTACAGTCCAGGTTGTCATTTCATTGTTTTCATGGTTCCGCAATAGTTGAAACAGATGATTATACAGATTTTTCTAGGTCAGTGAGATGTGACTGTAAAAATTGGGTGTCCTGGTGGCCTAGTTGTTAAGAACCATGACATATAACTGTCAGTTCAGTGGCAGCAAGTGACATTTCCAGTCTATACAGTCAGTGTCAGTCCATCCAGAGAAAAAAAATTGTGAATGAAATGATTGTCCTGTGTTTTTGGACATTGCCAAGTTGGGTTACCCAGCTGAAATGACCAACTGGCTTTCCAGTGTTTGGTTAAGAAAACCCAAAGTGATCCATACTGTAGTAGAGCAGTAAATCTAGACAGGACCTCACTATGCACATTACTGCCATTCCTGCGCCTGCAGTGACTGCTCAACCATGTTAGCTGTTCGGTTACTATAGCAACTAGTACTAAAACCCCAAAAGAGCCGACAGGAGGGGGTCAGAGGGCAACAGCAATTCACACAGCAGATAAGCAACACACATCTTGGATACTCACTGGGAAAGCATACTTTAACCCACTGTAGATAAAAATGTAATGTTTGGTTGACATGGTTCTGTTGTGAAGAACTGTAAAAAGAAATATATGGTACCACTTTCTAATAAAGAATTCTTTATACATTATATTTACATTGTAACTAATTACTTTCTTAAGGGTTAATAAATAATGCTTAGATCAGTCAAGAATAATGTTTGGGATTCTTGGTTGTAAAAAGATCTCTCTGGCTGGTTTTTATCCTCCTTCAGCAGAAAACCTGGACCACAATCCATTTATTAATAAATGACTGACATTTGTTACTGCAGACTTGAGGGCATACAAAAGGTAAAAGCCATAGGGATCTTTGACAACCTGGCAACTCCTATTAATGGCTTAATTCATCCATAAAGCGCCATTAATTAACCATTAATAAAGACAACTTTAAGACCCTTTATAAAAGGTGCCTGATAACCAAAATAAAAGCTCTGGCACAGGCTAAAAATGTGTCGAGATGTTAATTCTAAGATGTAACTGAAAGAACTGTGGAAGCTCATCACAGTTCAGAAGACAAGGAAAGAAGGTTTCTCTAATGACTTGGTGTAAAAAGAGGTGCCCATTTGAAGCGAAAGCTGCTGAGAGCAAAGAAAGTAAATGGTGTTAAGTTGTTGAGAACATCTTCAGCATAGTGTTAATAATTAATCATAGAAGAAAACAACAGTTTGCCGCCATTGCTTTATCAATAGAGGACCTGCATTACCTGATGATCATACCAAAAGTCTATCCACTGTTAACTTTCCATTGCACTGGGAGTTGAATGGGGCATATAGGTACATTGATTCGCAACCTGCATAAGACCTGTGTCCTTTCTCTGAGACCAGAGATCAATGGGCTCCTTTTCAGGAGACGATACACACCGCATTTATCTTCCATGCGGGCATCTGTCAGCCTTTTCACTGAAACCCCTTTTAATCACATCCCCTGGGCTTCTCATTGACAATGAAACTGAGGTATTAATTATAAGGATTGTGGCACTGCTACTTTTGCTGTAGTCATCCCTGGATCTGTGTTATCTGTGTTCGTATGGTGCTGTTGCAGTGCATTCAAAAGTAAATATCATGAACAAATGTGTGCAATGTTACACAATCCTGCCTTGGGGATGAATTGGTATCAAGAACAACAGTGCAGCACAGGCAAGCTCCAATGTGAACCCACCTCCTGGTAAAACCTTTTGTTCTGCTGCCTTTTGCAATGAGCGTTCCAGCATAAATCCATTCTCATTAGTTAACTGGGGTGCAGGAGCATTGAGCTTTTGGGCCGCTGTACCTGGCAGTCCAATACAAGCAGGCAGCGTCCCCAAGCGGTGTGTTACAAAACGATGTTGAATAACGTGGAGAAAAAAAGATAAACTTGTCCAGTAGGAAGGCCTTTTATTGGTGCTTACTTGGCCAATCAGATGCTTTTGGGTTTCCCATTGGCTAAAAGCGGGCTGTCAATCAAATCCTCTGGAGGGTTTTTTTTTCTGTGAGCTCAGTGCAGTCTAGATGGTCGTGGATTAAAGATCCCCTCCGTGAAAAACCACGGATTTACAGGAGCCTTTAGATCTTTAACTTAAGTAAATGTAGCAGTACCACAATATAAATATACCACATTGCAAGGCAAAGTTCTACATTCAGAATCTCACTTAAGTAAAAATGCATTAAAATTGTACTAAATTATCAAAAGTATGAATGTCAAATGTATATTTTTGGAATAGTATCATTGATGCATTTAGCTACATTTTATTGTCAAGGTGGAGCTAATTTTAGATGCTTATATACTGTTGGATAATTTAATCTATAACAATGTATCATGTTTTATAATGATCATGTGTTTTACTATATGTAGAATGATTAGCTACAAAGTAACTAACGAACTATCTGTAATGGTAAAATAGAAGTTGTGGAGTAAAAACTAATAGAAGAATAATATTTTCCTCTGAAACTAGTAATTATGTCTAATATAAATGTAAAATAAATAGGAGTAATAGTAAGCGATAGGAGTATACATAGAAATAGAAGAATAAAGTAGTATATAATGGAAACACACAAGTAAATTATGTGTAATTTTAATGTAAACATAATACACCATAAAATGTATTATAATGTAATATAAATAGTGAATCCCGTGCATCTAATAGCCGATATTTTGGCAACTAGAAAGGTGCTCATATGATGAGATTTCTGAAAGGAGATTTCAAAGAAGGTTTAGTTTTTGTTATATCTTGGACGTAGGCCTACATGAATCTGATTACACTCTGATGACTTTTGTCTGTTATGTGGCATCTAAATAAATATCCGGCTTCATATTTGCTTCCACTGACAATGATCCCAAAGATCAAAGAAATCAGCTGGAAACCTGGAACCAGTCTACAATCCCAACATACCAAATGCACACAGTCCCTTGCCATACCCAGCTGAAGCCCATGGGTGGCAGGGCTGTTGCGGACCACTGGACTAGGGGGTGGAAGGGACGGACGAGCGGACTGCTCTGTGATTGGTCGGCGGCGTGCGCGTCCCCGTCTACTCCTCCCGGTTTTCCTGGCATGACCTTTTCCCTTGGCAACCACTTCCTCCGAGCATCCACGGCCATCTTTAATTTGAAGTAATTCATGAAAAGTTGTTTCGCTCATGTAAACACGCAGACCGACACGTTCGCGCACAGAGCAGCATCGAAGGCGCTGTGTGCATGTAGGTTCCAGCGACAAGCTCCAAACAGAGCCGTGCAGCACCGCAGCAGGTTGTCCGCCGAGATTAAGTAAACATCGAAAGCGTACGTGCATATTGTTCAGTGTAGCGTCTCGTGCAGCACTCAGGCACGTTTCCACTAATGTTTTCATGCTACTGTTTGCACAATAGTCTCTTAGCTAAACTGTCTGAATGAACTATGCACGTGTGTAGATTAACGTGTTGCGTTTTTGGACCGAAAGAGTAGTGTGTTGTGCTCCCGAATGAAACGGCAGGTGGAGCGCTATAATAAGTATACGGATCATTGTCTGAAGGGCACAGAGCAGGATGCGCACCACTGCCATGTTATTTCGCAAATATCCCAACAAACGGGCGATTGAAAGGGTTTATTTTGTGACTGTCCAGTTTAAAACAAAGAAATAGACACTTTATGTTTTTGTCTTCATATGCTCGTGCATGAGCTTGCCAGTAATAAAAGCTGGTTGTTTTTCATTTACTTATCATTCATAGCAGGATGAGAAAGAAGCAGACTGCCAAACAGAGGAAGACAGAGGAGACTACAGTTGTGCAGGAGTTCGTGGTGGAAAAAATAATTCGCCGCAGAATCTTCAATGGAAGAGTGGAATACTTCCTGAAGTGGAAAGGCTTCACTGAGTGAGTGAGGTGTTGCAGTATCAGCACTTTGCTTCCATATACTGTGTGATGTGATTTGTTTTGTTTTGTTTGTGCATGTTTTTAAAGTGTACTCTCTCCTCCTTACAGTGCAGAAAACACTTGGGAACCTGAGGACAATCTGGACTGCCCTGAACTCATTGAAGAGTTCCTGAGAAGCACCCATTTCTCAGGGGAGAATGAGGAAGAGGAAACTGAAGAGTTCATTCCCAAAGAAGAAATGACAGAGCAAGAGACGGAAATTGTGAGTATGTGAGAAATGCAGTGGTGGAATGTCTGGAAGTTTATGTTTGTATTCTTGTTATTCACATAACTTCCTTATCCTAAAGCAGCATATTATTAGACTGCTTTTTATACAGTGCATTGCTGTAGGTTGACGGTTACCCTTAATTTTAGAAAGCCGCACTGCAGTCAAGTAAAATCATCTGATCATGTTGGCAGATTTTGTTCCGACTTTTGAAGGCTGAATATGAAACTAAATGGCGCATGAAGGTGGTTGGTTTTGCAATGCCCCTGAAAGTGAAAGCAGTTAAATTTCTTATTTTTCGCAATGTACAGGCATGTTCAGTAAGATTTCTTTTAGCACAACCAGCCTGTCTCCTAATGCAGAGTTTTTGTTTGTGGTTTCTTCTAACTGCTGCACCTCTGTCCTTGTCTCTTTGCGGTCCTGTATGCAGTCTCAGCAGCAGGCTCACACTGCGCAGTGCAACAACGACGTCCTCGAGACAAACGATGAGCAGTCAGACAAGCCCACTAACCTCACCACTTACCTCGAGCCTGAATGCATCATCGGCTCCACAGACAGACAGGGAGAGCTCATGTTCCTAGTCAAATGGTAACTCTGCTGCTTCCTCTTTTCTCTGTCCATGAATAGATCCCCGGGGTTGGGTATGTATGATAGAAAACGTTGCAGTTGTTCACATTTAAAGCTGCAATCTACATGTTCAAATTACAGCAACAATGACGGAGCATAGTGTCAGGTTTATGACGACCATGTAATGTGAATATATCACTTACTAAGAAGACAAATTTAGACATCATTGGTGTTGGCCACCTGACAAAGCATTCCTCAGATTAGTAACTGAGCATTTCTGACCACAGTAAAAGTATTTGGTAGCTTTAAAAGGGATCATCACCAATTTTACACATAAATGTCAGTTTATGAGGCCTGGTTAATACCACTCTGCCTGTGAAAGTGGTTGAATACTGTCATCTGTGGCTCTGAAGGAGGAGAATATTACCCCTAGCTACAGCTCTTTTTTGATAGAAAATATTGTTTTACAAAACAATCTGGAAGTGTGGAAAGATGGAGAGTCTGCTTTCAGACAGACAACAGCTTTGCGTGAAAAAAACACTGTCCCCTCTTTATTATTGTTTCCACTCAGATGACCCTCTCGCTTATTCTAAACGGTTAGTTTTTTTTCCTGTCGCTATGGTACCATTATCAATAGTATGTGGCACTCCAAACGGATCATACTTTTCTTTTCATTCAAAACAACTGATTTACATTTGGTTTGGAAACATCATTCACGACAGGATCTGTGATTCTATGATTCAACCACTATGTTTTTGGTGAAATACGAGTACATTTGTTAAGCCATCTAGACATAACTTAGTGCAGTTTTTTCAGTTAAGTCATTGTAACAGTCACTTAGTCCAAGTGTAATCAACGAGGACCTCTTCTCCAGTCACTGATGCAAGAAATAAACTTTTATTGCAACATATAGGTTTGTCTCAACAAATGTAACCCTGCATTTCCCATCTGATTGATTTCACTGCCTTGCTATCTGTTCTGCTCCATGTTGAAAGGAATTTCTAGTGTCCATACCCCCTTTTCATATGCCGACCAATTGAGTTTAGCACAACGTGAAATTAGCAATGTAATTATGGATGATAATCATGTATTGTTTTGTCCATGTCAGATGGACGTATAGTTGTGAGGTGGAGGGTGTAGAGTTTTGGAGCTTGAGCTGTATAAGGCAAGGCAAGCTTATTTGTTTTATTTATTCATTAGCACCTTTCAGACTCAGTCGGTGCTTTACATAAGGCAAGGAAATGCATTAGAACATTTCAAATGACAAAAAAATGGAATAGAATTAGAACAAATACAGTACAAAATAAACAAACGTAATGGACCAGAAACAGGTAGAGGGCTTAAAGTTCAGAAATCTCATATTCTGCTTAAGTCAGAATATTCTATAAATAATTGGATATTACAACTACAGCAATCACAGACTGACTGTACTTACTACTTCTTGAACTGGCTGGAGTCTGTGTGTTTTTTTACATGCATTAAAAGTAGGAGGCCACCATCTTAAATGCTTCCTTCTCCCGTCTGTTTCCCCCACAGGAAGAACTCCGATGATGTGGCCCTGCTGCCCGCTCGTGAAGCCAGCGCCAGGTGTCCCCAGGTGGTCATCAACTTCTATGAGCAGAAGCTGACGTGGCACTGCGGAGACGAGGAGCAGTGAAGTGTGTGTGTGTTTGTGCGTGTGTGTGTGTGTGTTTGGGGGGGGGGGGGGGGGTTGTGTACAGAGGCGAACTGATAACACAGCTGTGATCTCACCTGAAGCTTAGTTTGACCTCCATCGAGTGTCCTCCTTCAGCTGACTTTAGAGGCACACTGTGTGAAATTATATTCCCGCTGCAGGTGGAGTTTCACATACTGGCAGGTGCTCAAGATCGTCAGCGGGGATGGATTTAAAGTGCTCTCGTATCTGCGGTGCTCAACGAGGTCTCTGTACCTTTGTGGGGACTGATGGAGACTAAAACTAACCTTTGTGTAGAGCAGCTGATTTGAGGTCAGACTAACCTGTAGCAATGTTGGTGTTGTGTAAGCAGACACTATCACTGTGGACATGTGTTTTGTTTTTATTGTTATATAGTAATTTAGTATTTATAGACCTGTTTGGCTACAAGGATCTTTGTTGTTTGGTGTGTGCTTTGTATCTTGTATAGCAACACTGTGTAGGCAGAGTGAACTAACTGCTGTCAGATGCGTACCTACAGTCCACGTAGCTATTATTTAGAGCTGAAGATTGTAGACCTGTTCTCCAAACGTTTGTTGTTTGAACTTGTATTGCGTGAGGTGTTTTATAGCCACAGCATTTACTGTGCATTTACATGTATCTGTATGACCCTTGTGGTTGATGTAAAAATATTTTAAAATTTCCCCATATTTTCAGTCAGCTGCTAAGTACCAAATGTTCTATTCTCCTCTGTATTGAATGAAATATTGTGGAGTTTTTAAAATATTATATGGTGCTTACACTTGGTGAAGTCCAGGCAAAGTTACTCAAAAGGTCATAATAAACAAATTATAAAGTAAATCTTTTGAGATATACACACAAAGGTTTGTGCACCTATGGTGGCTAATAAGATTGTTAAATGTAGCACTTTAAATATGAGACTGTCCAATTGTGCTGGGCATTGTCTTCCAGTAATTACACCTGTCCACATATATGATACCTGTATCCTAATGGCACCGCCCTGACTTGACATATCTCCCATGACTGTTATGGGACACTCTGCTGAACCTTAAACCTCCTAAAACACACCTGCTACTGAATTACTGTGTAACTGTTGACCATGGATCTGTGAAGTCTCTGTGAATAAATGAAACCTTTTGTGAAGCTTTTCTTGAAGTTTTTTTAATGTCGCATCTGTCGTGCTAAATTGTGAGGTAGGAACATCACTTAAACATATGGTGCGTTTTAAAACAGTGGCTAATTCATTGGATGTGTTTTGACTGGTTGTAAATTATAGTCAATAAGTGATTAACTGATAAGTAGTAGGAGATTGTTATAGTTATGTTGGCTCATGTCATGGGAGCTATTAAGTAATCATCATGTAGTTTTCTTGATTTAATTTGACCGTTATGGGGAGGAGCTTATCTCATTCTTGTGACTTTATTTTTAAAACCTTTACTCCTGGACAATAAAAGTTGAAATAAAAAGCACTGGCACAATGCTAAGCGCAGCATTATCTTGCTGAGATTAAATCAAGAATATTTGCATTATGAGAGAAGAAGCTAACTGCTGTGAAGGTCTGAAGTTATCCTGTAATTCTAATTTGATTTTGAACAGTTTCATAGTTGTTATTAAAATTTGACCTTTAAAATGACACGATGAGCTTACAGTCTTTAAAAAAAACAATCTGTTTTTTGTCCTGAGCAATAAAGGATATTTGGTGGTATTTTCCTATGCTGACTTGCCCTGTTGGTCATTGTACTTCCTCTAACTGCGAATAAAATACTTCCCCTTTTTCACAGCAGTGCATTTGGTGACTCTTGCCTTCTCCATGCAGCAGGTTGTCAGTGTCTGGGTGCGGGACCCGCGCATACGAAAGAATGACTTTTGGCATGCTTACATAGACTATGAAATTTCTTTACATGTAAGTAAAATGATAAAGCAAGTTATTTTTATCTCTACAATCAAATAGTGGAGCCTATTGTAATATGTGTGTCCTGTTTTAGACTGACAGCGTGTGTTTCACCAAGAAGATCTCAAGTGTGAGAAGGAGGTACAGTGAGTTTATATGGCTCAGGCAGAAGCTACAAGCAAATTCAATGCTGATGTAAGTCACTTTAATGTATGTTGAACTGGCAATTTGAGTGAAAACAACATACTTTCTGTTTTCATGTTAATAGTATTCAGTGCTGTGATACCTGTCTTTTTTATGGTGTTTTTTTATTTGCAGGGTACAGCTACCAGAGCTGCCGCCAAAGAATCCCTTCTTCAGCCTGAACAACGCCCAGCAGATCACTGAGCGGATGAAAGGGCTCCAGAAGTTTCTGGAACAGTAAGCCTGACCTCATAGATCAATAAACACATGAACTTTGACACTGCAACACACACATAACAAAACTGGTGAATCACTGTTTCAACACACACGACTCATGCTGTTTTCATATCAACAAACAATATCCTATAGACAGCCATCTAATTTGTTCATTGTCCTTACTCTCCAGGATCCTCCAGAACCCTCTGCTGTTGTCTGACAGTTGCCTGCATCTTTTCCTGCAGTCACAGCTCAGCGTGTCCAAGATACAGGCCTGTGCCGAAGGAAGGACCCAGTACTCTGTGGCCCAGGCGGTCCAGCGCTCTAGCCTGAGGCGATTCCACTCTGAAGAAGATCTGCAGAAGGACCTCAGCATATCCTGTGACTCTGACTCAGACAGGTATCATAATGCCATACTCTCTCCACTCCAATATACTAACTGATGTATTTTCCGGGACAGATCATATAAAAACTCCTTCTGCGTCATTTTCTGATTTTATTCACCCCTCCCCTATTCTTGTCTCTGTGATTCCAGCTCAGAGTGTAGAGATCCAGAGCCTCGGAGTGAAGATTTGGCAATAAACAAAGCAGAGAGTACAGCTTCATTTGATCTTGTGGGAACCAGCCAGGAGGAAAACCTCAGCTGCTCATCTGGTTCTACATGAAAACATCATCATCATTTTACTGGCAGAAATGTTTGGACCTGAGAGGAAGAAATTTGTCTGTTTCCCCATCACACAGCACTTTGGTAATACAGTTGCTCCGAATTATTTTACTCATAAAAGCAGTCATGGCTTACTATGTTCTCACTGAGGCATTTCAGTTTGAACCATGTACAGTAAATAGTAACAAAATATACCTTTTGTATACCTATAAAATATTGTCTGCACAGCTATAAAGTTGTAGCAACAGTTTACCTGAAGATGGCAGTGTTGTTACATCAATCTGTTTGTATAGTCACTTATTCCAGGAACATATGCTGTAACTGTCCATATTTACTTCTTAAACCAGTTTAACAGGAGCATGAGTTATCACCATTCACAAGGAGTATTTTGTCAAATATATGCAGGTAACAATGCAATTTTCAGCAGTGACAGTAGTGTTCCTCTCTGTGGCTGAACTCCCCCCATCCTAATAAAGTGAAAGATGTGGGCTGCTTGTCATCTGGTGGCTACTGCAATGCTTAGCAGTATGATGTGTAATAGGGTCTCTGCAGAGTTTTCAGACAGCCCCCCTGTCAGGTGTGTGGCTGGTAGGAGGTGCTGTGGGATCCCAATGGACTCGCTCCTGTCTGAGGGGGCTACCAGGTGGACAGGATACATTGCTCCCAGCTGAACAAAATGCCAGCTGCACTGACAAGTCACCTTTTCTATCTGTCTCTTTCGCTTTGTGTTTGTATGAGGCTGTTCACTACAGTAACACATCTATATATGTGTGTGTGTGTGTGCTGAACACACACGTGCTCCCACTGTGAGGAGCACAATGCTTATGCAAAGGTAATGACCATTAAACAAAGTGACGGCAGACTGACATATCTGCACAGCTAATTAGATTAGCTTTGTTTCTCTGCAGCGGCTGTGATGTTCATTATGAATTCAGAACAGACAATAGGCTTGTGTTGCAGAGAACAGGAGTGATGTCACCTTAGCTCAGCTCTGAGCTGCAGAGCAGTTTGGACAGTTGTAAAGCACACAAACTCAAATTGGCGGGTGGGTGGGACATTTTCCAAGAAGATGTGTGGGTATATATGCGTGTATATGCACATCCACATATGCTAATGCAGTATATGCATGTGTCTTCTTTGTCAGTGCATAACTGTGTATGGCGGCACTCCCCTGATGCCTTCAAGCACATATACTGAGGCTGTCACTGCTGCAGTAGCTGGATATTTAGAAGAGGTTTATGCCTCTAAAGTATCCAGAAAACACGCATAGGCTGTTGATGTAAGGGCATGTTTGCACACAAGGAAAGCAAATGCCTGTCTTACCATTCAGTCAAACAACATTCTAACAATATCTATCATTGATGTGTTTTTATGAATTCATTTTTAGCTTGTTGTGCAAATGTTACTTGTCTGCCTGCATAAAACATATCCAGATGATCATTTCAGCATTCTGTTGTTTCTTCAAAGTAGCAACTGAAATGTGAACTATTAGTTTTATATTTCACGTTACAATAATTTTGAATTTTTAACACCTGAAATACAACACTAGCTGCGTCACTGTCTGCTGTAACCCTAAGAGATGTGTCTAGAAAATGCATGGGAATGTCACCAACATTTGTTTTTCTCACAATTTTTAAGTTAAATTCAACAATCACAAATCTATACATTGTGGGTATTTTATGAGAAAGTTCCAGTGTTTTTAGACTAAATATGTTTAAATGTAACTGTTTTTAGGCTACCAAATAAATAAACCAGGATATTATTCAATAGCATTATTATATTCAGATATCCATTTTGTTTTGACCAACTACAAAGATAATATCTGTGTCTCTGTTAAGTAAATCACACATGCATGTGTCAGTAAGTCTCCACACATGGCTTAGCACTTGCTAACAGGTCTCTGTAACAGTAAAGTCTTGTTTGTTACTTATAGTTCTGTGGATTGAAACATTTACATTGCTGGTTTTAGTCTGACCTGCCCAGGAATACTGACTCCTCACTGGCTGTTAACCTTGAGCCACTGTAGCCTAGCCTGTCAGTGCGGCTCTGCTGCCATGACAGCCCTGCTCCATGTTGCATGACCCCAAAGAGATCAAACGGAGTGAAAACATGGCGCTGAAGTAAAATCATTCAGTTTCCAGGTGGAATTTAGCTGGTATGACCACAAACATTCATAAAAGTACCACATAAAATCACATTTTCATCATTTCCACAATGCTTTAGCTCAGTTTAGTCTAATTAATATGCTTATTGTACGACACATAAAACTGTAGAAAATAAGATAAAGGAAAATGCCCCTCTGGGAGATTCCCATCTGTCTTAGACCAAGTCAGCATGTCTTTCTGCAGCGACAGCTCAAATAAACTCCACCTCATGTCAGTGATCTCATGCTTGACTTACTATTCCCTCTGTTGTGTAATTAACACAGAATAACAAAAAAAGGAAAAATCAATTTCATGTGTTGGAAAGAAACTAATTGTCAAAGTCGAATGTAACAATATGAAATCCCAATCAGCGTTCGTTTACTGAGCAGACTGCACAGAGCCAAAAACAAATGGAAGTATTGAGGGAGATATGCTCCAGTGGAGGCAAATTACAGATAAATCAGAGGCTGCTCATGCATTTTAAGTGCCACATTATACACAATCCATTAATAGCAATAGGAGTTCAGCACCACTTGAGATATTAAATCTCTTTGCCTGCAACTCCGTGGAACCAGGATGAGTCAATATCAGTGAAGCCCAGCTGCACTGCCAATAGAAAGGGGATGATACCTAAAGGAATGATGCACCAACAACAGAATATGACGTTGGCACTGGCTGGTGATACTGATGTGTAGCTTGCTATGCAAGACAATCACATTTACTAGGGGCCGATGAAGGAGCAAGGTAAATGATCAGGAAGCCTTGGGTTAATTGAATTGTTAATAACATACGCCTCCGCTCTGAACATTTTTCAAGGTCTCCCACATTTCATGCCAATACTGAGCGCTGATTTACTGAGGGCCACAAAACCTCCACAACCTGACAACCAAAAAAAAAATTTTCAGACGTTACAACTGTCCTTGCAGCTGTGTGTGCCTGTGTCTTTTTGTGTGTGTGCTCAAAAGCCAACCTTATATCCTAACACCTGCCTCGGTCTGGTGGAAAAAATACTTTTACTCAAGGCTGAAACATTTTTCTCTGTCACTCAGTTGCCACAGATGGAAATGAGCTGACTTAAGAGCCATCCGTCATTCATCAAACCCAACAGCCTCGGTTCCTTTCTTCGGTTCTGCATGGCTTATACCTGCTATTTCCCCTCCACCTGCTGTCTGTCGCCTTTTGGGTGCATGGATGTAGCAATTACTGGGAACGGGCGTGATCACTGTACCAAGGCAAGCAACAGCTTCTCGTCTCCTGGAATCAGGGCTGATCAGCGTGAAACCCAGCTCATCTGCCTTGAACACATGAGCCTGAGGGGGAAAAGGGAAGTTGAGGCACCTGTTTCATGATTTCCTGAATTAATATGGTGTGTTCAGACAGACATGTTTTCTTTGGCGCATACAGCTGAAAACAGATGGAGAATGAAGGGCCTTTTGTTAAGATAAAATATTTAACATTCTTTAATTCATGGTAAAACACGTCTTTATATACATATTGTGAACTCTGAAATGAAATGTGAGTGTTGTAAGATACCTTTAGTGTCTATGATGCCCTTCGCCCATCCTTATATGAATTCTGTGTCTTGGCACAGGGCAACAGCCCCTCTGTGTGTCACATGATCAACCCCTCCAGATTAATGTCTTGTTAGGAATGAGGAACAAGTAGACAGGGAGCTTTTCGGTTAGACCCAGCTCAGTGAATGGAGAGTGCCACGGTTGTGGCAGTAAGAGGACGATAGAGGCTAGAGAAACAAGGCAGGAAAAAATGGAAGGGTAGAGGGCACCGTCTCCTGAGGCCTCTGTGCTTCGTTGCCAGTGTGTGTAAATCAGCAGGCAGCTCACGGCTGCAATGAGGTAGAAAATAAAAAAAACATAAAAATGTCTAAGTGAAATAAGAGGCAGGGAGGAATCTTTTATGATGAGCCTAAATTCTCCTTACTCTGCAGTAGATCCACTGGCCGGCTCAACTTGTCTTCTCCAGACACCGTCCATCATCCCAGTGTCTGCATGTAGCCGCAAATTACTCAAATTACCCCACCTGCTATTCATGTAATACATACGTAATGAGTATCCTGAATTCACATGATTGTCATTCATGGTATGTTAATAGGCCCATGTCAAATTCATTAATATGCACGTTAAACAATGTGGACTGCCAAACCAGAGTGTCTCAAGTTCTGCAGACGTGGTTGAATACACATAAAGTTCTGGACAGAAGTTTATGAACATGTTAAAACTTGTGGTATTGTACAGTTTTCATCATTTGAGCATGGAAGTTCATTCTTGACCTTTGGGAACTAAACTGAAAGGTCTGCTTTCTAGCTTTTTGAGCTCCTCATGGTCTTTTCAAGCGAATAAGGCTTGTTGAGGTGTCATCAACAAGGAGGTGAAAGCTCAGAACGGCAGTGAGTGGATCTTTGAGCTTATTTTGGTTACATGTACATTATAATATTCATATTGTTTAGCACATTTCTCAACATTTTTTCACCCTATTACTGTAAGCATTGGGCACTAAGGTAAGGCAAGTTTATTTACAGTGTCTGTAAAAGGTATTGGAAGTTCACATGTTTTATTATTTCCAAGCTCCTTATATAAAGCTATAGTGTAGCTTTCACCATCACTATCAGAAGTATGCTCAATCTCAGTGTCACGACAGGAGGGGCGAATAAAATAATGTAAATGCCTTAACGGAAATCTTCAGATTAACTTATACAGTAACAGTTTCTAATACTGTAATGAATGTTGGTCAAATGAATGAGAAGCAAGTCAGCAATGTTACCAGACCAGCTATAAACACTTACAGTAAGTTTTAAAAGCAATATGATAGAAAATCCAGCAGGCCAAGGAGGCCAAATCATCACTGACAGAACTGCAAGTGTATCAGTCAAAAGTACAAAATGATTTGCAGGAGGTGGAATGAAAACGTGACAATGTCTGCCACAGACAACAAAAAGGAACTGCGTAAAGTTGAAACTAACCAAGAGGGAAATGTAATACAGTATTTAGGTGGTTGACAAATGACTGAACTGATACTTGGCATTCAACCACAGTCACAGCAATGATTTATTTGATGATCTTTTATCAAGATGTGCAGGAGTCAGGACTTTAGAAACACTGAGTCCCCCAGTGGAGCAGGAAAGAAATGTTTGACTTGCCACCAAAAAGGGTGTGTGATTTGCTTGTTCCACATTTAAAATTTGAATGAAGGTATTAAAATATATATTCTGCCATTTTTATCTCCCTACATGATCTACAAGCAAAGCCCTCCCCACATAATTCTTGTGGAGGAATATGAAATCCCTTTATTTTGATTTGTGTTTTTAATTTAAGAATTTGGACTAAATTAATCGGGCTTTAAACTCAACATGTGTAACTGTAGCATGTACATACTGATGTACATGCTACCTTGGTGTCCTCAAGGCAAGGCAAGGCAAGGCAAGGCAAGTTTATTTGTATAGCACATTTCAACAACAAGGTAATTCAAAGTGCTTTACATAAAACATAAAAGCAACAGGGAAATATAAAAAAGTAAAAACTAAAATTAAACACATTAAAACAGGGTAAAACAGGACAGTAAAAGTTACAGTGCAGTGTACAATCAGGGTCAAAATAGTTAAATGGAAAATAAAAACAGGCTGAGGGGTTGAGCAAATAATTGAGTTACAATTATTTTGAAAAGAGAATAAACAGAGAAGTATACTTAATTTACTCTCTCTAGCTAGTCTGTACTCGGGTCCATAGCAATCTTTGGGTCTACTGAAACTCCAAAAACCCTCGGACACTACAGAGAAACCAGGACATGTCTGTTCGCAGGTCACTTTGATCCAGTTATACTCTGGACCTACCTGCGCGTTTACAGGTGGACAGAGGTTCCTGCAATTCTCAGGCGCGAGATTTAAGACCACTTCCTTCACTCTGTTCAATCTCACTCTCATTATCTTTTCACTCAATTACCTACTCATTTCTCACCGTGTACATATTTAATTAAAAGCAATGGTAAAATGAAAAGTCTTAAGTCTTAATTTCAAAGAACTGACAGTTTCAGCAGACCTGTAGTTATCTGGGAGTTTATTCCAGATGTACGGAGCATAATAAATGAAGGCTGCTTCTCCTTGTTTAGTTTTTACTTTGGGGACAGAAAGCAAACCTGTCCCAGAGACCTGAGAGGTCTGGATGGTTCATAACGAAGCAGAAGATCAGAAATGTATTTTGGCCCTAAACCATTTAGTGCTAACAGCAGGATTTTGAAATCAATTCTTTGACTTCTGTGACCTCTATGTAGGTGAGCGAGTAAAAACCTTGTCTTGTGTTTTCATTGTCTTTTCCCAGTGACTGAGGTTGTATGTTTTGCAGCAGTCTACTGCCCGCCTGTTTTATGTAGTTTGGCTGATTCCAAGGTTCCCTGTCTGAAGTGGCGTGGTGTATTGTTCCTTACAGAGCACCCTGTGTTAAGGTATGAGAAGCTTAAGGAGCAACAAGTAGGGTATGATAGCTACCTGAGGTAACTGTTATTTGCTTTTATAAATCTGTTAATATGTATGTGTTTTTAATTGTAGGCTATCAGCTGCTGTTTTGCCTTTGTGAAATTAGGATTTTAACCATTGTTGCTGGTACACTCTGGCTGTAGTGCCTCCAACTGGCACTCCCCTAGTGGACTATGCTTGTATCTTAGATATAACCAACTGGTCCATTGTATTTTATTTTACTTGTCTTGTTCTTTTCAGTGGTGCTTGTGGTGAACCGGATTGCAGTGGACACATGTGGTGGGTAAGTGGCTGCACCACTGGAGCACACCCTTAGTTAGACTGCCTCTCCACAGCTGGCCCTGGCCCACTCTGCCTTTTTGTTTGGTCCAATAATCAGTAATAACTGGGAGTGTTTTGTTAAAAGTAAAACAAGTAACTTGTTTGCCAAATTTGTAATCTTTTATATTTCATTGTAATTTGATTATTTATTTGTAGTATTCACCATCCTCTTTTCAGGCACTTCCAGTTACCGATTATCAATAAATAAGTTATTCTTTTGGAGCCACGTCTGTCTTATTTACCTGTGTAGCCTTTGTATAAAGGTTTAGTCAAAGTAGAAATAGAGCATTTCCTGGGGTGGAAGTCCCCAGGTGGTGTCGGATAGTTAGATTCTGGTGGTGATTCCCCTCTTAGTGCCACCACCAGCCTGGCCACACATGGATAAGTTTTTCCAGGTCTTGCTGAGACAAGTCCTTTAATCCTTGATATATTCTTCAGGTGATAGGCTGACTTTGTAATTGTCTTAATGTGGCTCCTCAAATTCATGTCTGAGTCCATGACTACACCAAGATTTCTGGCTTGATTTGTGGTTCTGAACATTACAGATTGAAGCTGAGCACTGACTTTCAATTGTTGTTCTTTGGCTCCAAAAACAATAACTTCAGTTTTATCCTTGTTTAATTGAAGAAAACTCTGGCACATCTAATCGTTGACCTGCTCAATACAGTTACTCAGCACGTGTATGGGATCATAATCCCCTGGTGATGGAGTTATGTAAAACTATGGCCCTGATGTAGTTATGATCTGTCCACCACATGTGCTTGGTCACTCAGTACTGATGAGAAGTTCCATGTGTACCCTGGGTGCTAAATTAGCTCAGGTTAACTTGGCAGGACCTGTGCTTGGATACATACCAAAGCTGACATTGGGAATGATGGCAGCAATCTGCAATCCTGTGACTCAGTTAACTCAGCAAGCTCCTGTAGCTCAACCATCATACCTTTTACTACTTTTGTCAGGGGGGTGTCTTACAAAAATTATGCTATATTAAGAGCTGACATTTAAGATGGGACCTCAACCTGAATGTGGGTTCATTACAACCAGGGGCATGTAACTGTGTGAGGGGTAAAAGAGGAAGATGTGCAGAGAGAGAGAGAGAGAGAGAGAGAAGGGATCAGTTGGCATAGAATTGGCAGGCAGTCAGCTGCAGTGAGGTGTAAAAGGTACACTGTGGAGAGGGTTGTAATTACAGTTAGAGCATCTCTGACCTTTCTTGATTACAAACTATCCTCCCAGACAAGAGTCATTACTCACCTTACTAACTAGTGAAGTAAATCAGTGGCAGGGCGCTGATCTGATATTAGAGCCACAACCAGAGAGCAAACTGGGCCAGTGTACGGAGGCTTGATCCTTGTAAATAATCTGTGAGGAGATGGCGCAGGAGCGAGGCGTGGGAGATGTTTATAGCAGGTGGACAAACACCTGTCACTTTGATAAGCTTGATTTATCCTGAGTGACGTGTCGGCACATAGCTCTACCTGACAGCCTGGACCACCAACCCCACACCCTGGAACATGAGACCTGTTCTTAACAGCGATGCATACAGTAAGTGAGAGGGATGATGGGAGCCCCTCTGCGGCAACAGCAGCTAAATCAGCCTTAAGTATCAGTTGGGACATGACGGAAGCCTCCTCTAGGAGGCTGGTGGTGGTTTTGATGCCAGCAACTGGCTTTTTAGACAGTTTCTGTCCCCTTTAGGTCCTGAGATACAGGTCTTCAGGTCAACCCTGTCTGCAGCTTGGAGAAGGCAATTAACAAGGAAGGAAGGACAGACACTGATAACATGAAAGAAAGGTGGGTGTGGTGCTTGTAATATGACCCATCTAGACCCATATTTACTGGCCTGCCACTAATCCTGGCCTGCAGCTCAAAATATTACATTAACATCACTGAAATGAATGAATATCTAAGCCGCAAATTCCAGGAATACAAATTTTCAAAGCAACCTGTCAAGATCTTTGTTAGCTTTCATTTTAAATACACCCTGTCTTCTCACAATGTCATAAGCCAGCTGAGGAAACCTTAATTTGTCAGCCACCATGAGTTATGTTAGCAGAAACTGACCTCAATTAAGAGTGACTTGCATTTTAAAAAGTGTCTATTTCAGATTTTAAGATTTAGAACAAGGGAAGAGGCTTTAATGGAATGCTGACAGAGGGCCAGTTGGAGAGGTAATACATTTCCAGCAAAATGCCAGGGGATACCACATAAATAAGGCAGTGTTATTCCTGACAGAAACTCTCTATGAAGCTGTGGTGTGATCTATGGTGGAGTGACCTGGTTAAAGAGCAGCAGAAACAGCTGACAGCTTGATCAAGATTACCTCTCTAAAGTGGTATAGATCAAGCCTTCTCACCAACCCCAGGGGTGATTGTATGAAATGGTGATGGTACATGATAATCCTGAAGAAAGATGAGCCTCTATCACCGTGAGCAGGGGGATATCGGTGTACCAATGTGTCCTGAGAGGTATGCATTATCAGAGGATGAACATTAAAGTATTGCCTATTGGAAGTAACATAATTGTTAGGCTGTATATGAATTAACATACCTGAGCACTTAATTGTCAGTATAAAATCACTATGAATGTATTCTGTCCTGTAGGTACTTTTTTTTTTTTTTTTTATATATACATCTTTCTCAGCAAATCACATTTTATTTATTATAACTCAGCAGCTCAATCTATCTATATTTGGCTGGTAAAAGTGTATCTTTATGGTTGTGAAGTATTAATTAGTGATATTCTGGTATCATTAGTGTAATTTAGTGCTTAATAGATTAATGACACTGTGGCATTTATCTATGAAACACTATATCTTGATGTTAAATTGCAATAAAAGAACCTGTATATTCTGCAGATATGGCTGTCCAAATCTAACGGGGGGGATGGAGGTGTAGTTAACATCCATTAAGGAAATCCTTTATTGGCACATAAAAATGGGAGGCAATATTTAGCCTTACTTGCCTTTGGCAACCTAACCCATAGCCTAGCATTAAAATGAGGACTCTTAGGGGGAAATACCAAACTACTGTATGTCAGCAGTGCAGAAATATTTGTGTGTGTAGCCTATGTATTAAATCCACAATTCAACTTCTGCCTAAATGATGAATTACACACACTCGGACATAGTCAGTAATGTTATTTTGGTGATCCCCACTCACTGAATTTCACATTATTTCACAGCGTCCCTTTCCTGCCCTAAAACATAGCATTTCCTTTCTACATCCAATGTGGTATATTCAATTACTAATTATAGTAATTCATTACATCTCCAATTAGCAGAGAGGCTATATCGCCACTGTAGCGTAAAGAGTAGGATTTATGTTGGCTTTGAATGTCACCCAGAGGACAGAGGACTAGCTCATCACTCAACAGGAACAAAAAAGAGAGACAGGATGAAGGGGAAAAAATAGAGGGAAGAAGGAGAAAAAGATAGTGAGTTATTGGTTAATGAACGCATTTTCCGTCCCATTCTCTTGCAACCTTGGGAAAACCTTGACAAGACCCCTTTTGTCTGCAGCCAAAATAGAAAGGAGTGCATTACCCTGACAGAGAAATAGTACAACTTTGGTATTTCAGTGAGGAGACTGTAAAAAGATATGTACAGTATGCATGTAACCTCGGTGGGATGTGCCCAGCTAACACCACCTCGCCTGCTGTCAAACAGCCCCTCAGAGGGTGATAAGCATTCCTGCTATCTGTGTGGGTGGCTGTCTTATTAGTGCACCTCAGCCGTTTCACTCAGGCACGCAGCATAGCCAACCATCTGCCACGCTGTGATCCTCTGCCCAGCAAAGTCTCCCAGGTCCCATAAAAAAAGACCCAGTGTCCCTTTGAAGCTTGGAACAAAAGTGCTGACCAGATGAAAAAAATAAAATTTTTCATTTATTCAGGAGGGTGTGCACACATTTGATATTCACGGTGGCCTGGTGTTAACTTCGCAGGATTACAGATGGAAAATAATGTGATTCATTAGGCCAAGATATTAAGAAATAACCTTATTCCCTGGGTCTAGGCATGTTGATGGTTTCTTTCCCCCAGAATACTTCAACAAACCTCCATCACGCTTGTTATTAAAGAATTTCTCTTTTTCTCTTCTTCCCCTGTCTCTTTTTAACCATTTTTGTTAATTCAGTCTATAAACAAATTCAAAATTGTGCAGGAAGGCAACCAAAAGAAGAAAAGAAAAAAAAGAACTGGCATGTGGTATTTCTGCCTTTAGAATCTCTGTCATAGAGGTAATCTATGACCTTTGAAAAGACTCTATTGCCACCTTGTGGCTTAACTAGCAGGTTAAATAATAAAAGCTCTGATACCACAAATGTTTAAATCTTTATTCATTGTCTTTTTCAAATACCAAATTTTCCCAAAGCTGAGCATGAAATGGCGTTGTGGAAAAACTGAATCTTAGATAGAAAATAAATACAAACACGCAGTGCAAAGTGCAGATCCTAGAGAAATATACTCAAACATGTATTTCAGTCTTGTGAAAATCTTTTCATCCAATTATTGGTCTCCCACAGTGTATATAGAAGGGGCAATCATCCTGAAATTAACACAATGTACCAGTTAAGACAGTGGATTAATACCAGTTACACATTTTATCCTTTAGTTTTTGGTTTTGAGCCAACAATTGTAAGAAATGAAACTTAAACATTGCAGTCATACGGTCTGGCCAACTTACGTGGGTTGTATTTATAGAGCATAAAGCTCAATCAGGTAGTCTTTGGGGACGATTCCTACATTTCCATTCTTCTCTCCGACCCACCAGCCAAAGCTCTGGTACTCCTGGAACCAAGTCGAGACATTGAGAGGATGAATACAATGTGTTGATGAAAGATTTCTCTTATTTCATGAGGTGGTCACTGAGCAGCAAACTTTTTTTTATTTTAATGAAGTAATATCCACATCAATCATCACACCACAAAGTAGAGGTTAATCATAAAATTGTAAATGTTGTCTGATGGGAAAGGTACATAGAGAGTTGCATAGGTTTAGGATGTCAACCATGAACTACAATGTCCCAGGTTTGTGTCCGGTCGGTAACCTTTGTTGCAAGTCATGCTCCCTCTCTCCCTACCCTTTTTCCTTTCATATCATTACTGGCTGTCTAATAAAAGCCCTAAAAATACTTTTCCTGTTTTCCCTTTACTCCACCTCCAAAACATCACCTATACATCCCACCAACTAACTGACACTTCCTGTTTCCTTCCATGCCTCTCCATCCAGTGTTGGTTCGGAGACTGCACACACACTTGCATCCACTCCACACAAAAAAAACCCTCAGTGTGCGTAGAGCACATCACACACAAATCTGTCACAGTATGACAAGTAATAGCTCCAAATGGCTGTCAGCATGCTGAGATGTGAGGAGGACAATGTGAGGAGAGATCTGAGACAAGTGGAGAATACCCCCTCCCCTCTCTCTCTCTCTCTCTCTCTCTCTCTCTCTTTTTGGCCAAGAGCCTGACCTCACATCAAAGTCTTCACAGGACATAAATCAACACGGGAGATCACATTGTGACAAGGTTGAAGGAAGACAAACCTGCACAATGTTTCAAATCTATGTCAAACCTCAGGCACAAGGAGGGACCACATCTGTGTCCAGTTATTCCCAGGAGAGAATAGTGGATGTAAGTGATCATATGGTAGCATTAGACCCAGGAATATTACGATAGTGATGACTAGTGTCGGCAGTTGTCTGGTTATAGGCCATTCCTCATGTCAGATAAAAAGGCACTTGACTTACTGTCCATGTCACGACATGAATACAGTAAAAAGACATCAAATAGACATCACAAGAAACAAACAGAAAATGTCACATGAGTAAAATGACATGTCAAAGGCCCCTGAGGGAAAATATAGCAGAGTGACTAGAGGTGCGTGTAAGAGTGCAAGGCCGAGTGTGTGCACACATACACAGATCTGTGGACAACTAATGACACCACACATTGTGACAACACACACATTGACACAATAATACTACTGTCCCATACTTCTACCAAAAGCTCCACAGATGATGCATCAGTTCAGTATCATCATGTGAAAAGATCTGCAGGCCCAACAGCAGCATGTTTGGTCAGGCTTTACATTTTATTAACCAATCTAGCCACTTAAGTTAAGTGTGATGTTACATTTTTCGATTTGTTTTATGTGCTGTGACTTGAATGGGTGGTTGGGGGGGGTTGTGCAGCATATCCGGTCAACATACTCCCTCCCTCCGGCACTATGATCAACACCCAGGTCCAGACTGGGGGGTCTCGCAGCTGTAACACTACAGCTATTTCTGGCCTTTGGAATGGGGGAGGGATGCATTGAAGAGGGAGAAAGGAAAAGCAGGGATATGTGAGCGATTGGGGGGGGGGGGGGGGTTGACTGTCCCTTTAGCTGCTGCTGCAGTCCAGACAGGTTTTATGGTCATTGCCCTCGCAGCAGGCCACAACCCCCAACACCAAGGTTTCAGCTAATGGCACTCCCAGTCTGAGTGAAAGGGCAACTTGATTCGTGCTCCTTTTCCACACACGAAGAGGGAGTAATAAACAGGCATTTGGCCATTGAGCATTGATGGCTCTGTCTGCTTTGTGCATTTACTTTCTTTCCATTAGTGCTTAATAAATTAATCAATTAACTGAAAATCAACAATTTTGATAATCCATTATTTTCTTAAGTCACTTATGAACTAACCAACCAACAAAAATGCTTCTCAAATTTTTCTGCTTCTCAAATGTTAACATGTTTCTATTTGGAATTTTTATTGTTGTACTGTCAAAAAATTTAATTATTAGTCCTAGTTCTAATGCAACTTCACTCCACTAGATGGCAGACTTGAATCTGGAAACTGATCTGGCCAGTTGACAACAGTATGTCTCAGTTGACATGCTCCATAGAAACCAAACTAGACAGGAAACAGCCAGTGTACATGGTGCACATTTCACACCTTTTTTATTTATTCATTTATTTTACATAAACCACAGGGTCGACATGCATCTGTAAAAGTGTCAAATTCCTTAACCAATGTGTGATGTTCTAATCAAGCTTGTTAAACGGATCACAACAAAATCCAATTCTGCGTTCATATGAACCAGTTAAGCACAAAAGGGCTCCTGTGTAGCTACCCAATAAATGTAAAGAACGGCCCCTCAGTTCTCAATACCTGGCACCCACAGCTAGGCGACAAGACTCGGAAATTGTGCGTGCACTACACGTCCTCACCTGCTCTGAATAGAGTGGCGGACTGAGCCTGGGTTTCCTGAGAACACACATTCCTATTTGGCGAGGTGAGAGAGACGTCTGAGAGGTGTGTGGGCTGAGGGCTGCTTACCGCCTGGGCATGGCAGCAGCGGCAGAGTGCTGAAACAGTCCAGATGGAAGTGATGGAATGGCACCGTGTGCCAGCTAAACCCAGCCCCCACCAACAGCACTAAAACAGTTTCCGTTGTGACACAACTAATCCCCATCACAGTGCCAGAGAGAGAACCTAGCCCAGTTTGCCTCTTACCATCAGCCGTCCACCCCCAGGCGGTGGGCCAGGTGCTGCCAGTAAAGGATATAAAAAGTCAGTTCCTCTGAGGGCCTAGAAATAACTCACTTTTGGTGGTCTGAGACCAGCAGAACCACTCTGACTACAAACCTCACCTCACAACTTTTGCACTACAGCTGGTTTGCAAGAAAACACAAGTTAAAAAGGGACAAATCAGTTGTTTTACCTCTTGACAGGAGGGTTGCCCCAACCATACCTTGCTCAGGATGTAGATGGCATCTCCACGTTTGAAGGACAACTCATCTGGGAGGTCCCCTGCACAGTCCCATAAGCCCTGGTAGTAGTTGGGGTAGTCTGTGCTCTTATTAACTGGATGGAAAAGGAGACAATAACAGATTAGGTGCTTTGTTTTCTTCTGAGAGTAATCACATTGTACACAGCAGTGATTGTTTGTGTGCAGCAAAACCAACAGGAGGCAGTGTAGAGCCTGAAATAGAACTGGAGGCTGACAGTAGCTGTGAGCCAAGTTCATACTACCTATGAACTAGGAAGTGTGTACTATGTTCACATTGGCAAAGTGACAAAATGAAGTATACTCAAAAAACAGTCAGTATGTAGACTACTAAAACTATTGAGTGTGTTGAAGGATCCTATTCTCCCACAATGCAATGTACAGAAGAAATGGAGGAGCTGCTCACAGCCGGAATCAAAATAAAATTATAAATATGATTTGCTGCTGTTCTCCATACACACACACACACACACACACACACACACACAATAATGAAAATAATAAATAATTGTGGGTTAGAGCTTTATTGTAAATTGCCCTTGCTCATCATATGTTTGCCATCCTTTTCTATTAGTACACATTTACTGTTAAAAACAGTAAACAATAAATATGACTATAGTATGCTGTATACAATTACAAAGTAGTAGCATTTAGGACATAGCTAGTTTCTTGGCAGTTACTGATTTAGCATATTTACTGATCTGAAATGTGAACATTTCCCGTTTGGTGGCGACTCTCAGTGCTTGTTGATGTTATAAGAATGTTTCTATAGGCAGAGCTAGATAGCATGGTATTTTTTGCAGAACCTTAATACGTTATTTATTGTAAAAGGAAGTTGGCCAACTTGGTTGAAAGTTATTTCCAGCATTGTGTTAACTTTCAGTTGCACATGCAAAGATAAACTTCCTCTGTACATGTCACTTCTTCTTAACTGTGGTTCAGAAAGTTGAGTATGCTCATAGCCACATATAAACTGTGTGACAGAATGGTCATTTGTTGATCACAGTCCCACTCTTCTGTATATTACACACTGAAAGTTGCTAAACTCTAATCCACAAACAAAAAAACTCATATGTAACCAGTCTTGAAACCAGATGAGAAATTAATGTGCTGTGTACCTGCGGCAGGAGGAGCAGGTTTGCTCACTGGCTCCACCTTTGGAAGAGGTTTTGCTGGATTGGGCATGTCCTCCTCTGGAGAAACAAGACAAGATATTGATGGATGAGTGATTTAAAGGTGAAGATTCTATAATTAGTGGACAGGGAAATATGCAGAAAATAAACCCTTTGAATTAAAAAAAAAAAAAACAATTTCAAAGAGATGCACGCAATTTTTTCTTCATGTTCTGTAGGACAATACAGTGCCACAGTGATAAAATGCGTGGACAAACCTGGGAGCTCTTCATAGATGTCTTCGTCAATTGCGCCAACATCATCGTACACTTCCTGTTCCTCCTCTTCGTCTACTGGGATGATGCCTGTCATATCTACAAACAGGGGAACATGGTATGTTTAACTTATGCAGCCAAACAGAAACTCTTGATTTATGTGTTTGCCCACAGACGCACACACGCAAACAATAATATTTAGAGAATTTTGTCCGTTTTAGGGTTTTCATTCATGAAGAAACAAATGTCGCTGTTTCTGACATTACGGAGCACAATAATGAGTTTTTATGATTGAAACTGTTCAAACCTTTCAAAACAAAGTCTATCTGTTTCACCCATTCCTCTGCCTCTTTCACTGATGACGCAGAAAACTGTGATGAAGAAGGAGAGAAATGAAAACTGTAGTCAGAGCAATATGCAGTTCTACATATATTAATTAACATAAACAAATAATGCTGCATTTATGCATAGCAAAATGTTCCACATGGAAGAACCTGAATGTTAGAAAGACTCATTTAGACTTTTTAAATATGCGTGATAGGTTGAGCCATTTGCAAAGGCAGCAGTGTCAAATGAATGAATAGGTTTAAAAAATAAAGATTTAATGAAGTGCATGTACACACACGCCTTGCCAAGTTTTAAACACGGCACATCTCAAGTCCAGATTTGTTTTTCAATTTACGACATACATTTAGAACAGTAACGACTCAAACCATCACTATGACACGAGCGCACCTGATAGACTCGCTTGTCTGGAGCCGAAATTTCAAAGCAGCAGTCTTTCTTTGAGTCTTTCCGTAAGGTGTTGTTCATTTTGACGGTGTAGCCATCGATATTGAACTCCCCCTTCTGCTGCTTGTCTGTTCACAGGAAATTAAAACATTAATGTTCAGAAACAACAACTGCAATGTCGCTGTCAAAATCTGACGTCATGCCAAATATCCATCCATTTAAATGTTCCCAAACAGTATGCGATTCATAATAGTCTGGAAAACTGGGATGAGAGGAGTAAAAGTACCTTTCTCACTGCCATAATAGTAGAAAGTATGATGGCTTAGAGCACACCATCTCTTCTGCCACTCTGTACCAAAAAAGCTGTGATCTGTGGACAGTAAAACAAACAATCTCAGCAGAGGAGATTTATTTTGGTTTAGTTTGAGGGCAATGTGCTATGTGCTGTGTATTGTATAATATGTCAAAATGCCCACAATCAGAATCGTTTTATTGCCAGGTATGTGTACACATAAGAGGAATTTGACTCAGGATTGTACATTGCTCACAATGTGCTTACTTATACAATAATAAAATAAAATCAAACACAAACTACAGAGTAGACAACACTAATATACACACTATGAACAAAACAATATAGACATATTGACAAATAGTGCAGTAATCAGAGTGCAAAGGATGCAAGAGTAAACTATTCTCATTATGTACATGTTGAAGGTGGATATGATATACAGGTACACATACACACATGTACACATGTACACAGTGTGATGGAGCATAGTGCAAAGGATGCTGGAAAAAAAAAATAAAGACCTATGACCTTATGACCTGAGGTAGGTGTATTGGTATACAGTATATACACACACACAATATGACATAGTATGAACATAGTATGAGCAGCACTGAATGAGCACCAGTAAACAGGTGCTGATTAGAGACAGAGTTACTGGGTTAACTCCATTGGTTTCTTTTCATTTAAAACCCCTTTTACCATTTATTTTTTTACTTTTTTAAAGAGGCATTTGTTGATCACCTAAAAAACACTGGTTTATTTTAAAGAGCTTTTTGTCATTAAAATACTTGTGAGATTTTTTCTCCAAGAGAATATTTTTATTATTTATTATGCAGTTGGCAACGGGGCCTCAGGCACCTTTCCCCTGAGACCTGTAGAATCAGTACCGCCACAAATGTATATCACATATATCATGTATTGGCTACAGACCTGTCTTTTTAAAAACATTGTCCTAAAAATGTATAGTAAGTTGTTTTGGATGCTATTTTGCATCATATCATTGTATGACATCCTCATTATAGGTGGAGCTGTCATTTTCTCTGTATTAAAAAGCCTGCTTTTGTTCATGTGGAGGTTTTTACTGAAGGTCAAAACATCTCATTAATCAAACAAAATGTGTATCTTATTAGCAGAGCACCCACCCTTTCTGCGCTTCTCGAGGTATCCTGCTTTAAAGACAGACACCAGGTCCTGAGCTGCCACAGGTGGGGACTGCTGGGCACCTGGAAACGAGTTGAGGAAAACCAACAAAGTGGGTTCAGTGTTCTCTCCGAGTCCATGATCCATTCAGTGGCTAGCATCAGTCTGTTTATAAAATGTTAAACATAAACAGACTGGTTTCTGACTAACTTTGCTATCATGTTTTTGTTTAACTGATGTTAAAATAAGAAGCAAAACCACAAAAGTTCCCCTAAGCGACATTTTTCCTCTCACTAGAGCAGATTCCCCTTGCAGCGTGCAACTTCAATGCAAATGTTCAACTGCCGTGTCAAAGTTGCTTTGTGTGAAAAAGCAGCCATAAAGATGGCAGCTGCTTACAGCCCATAGACCCTTAATCACAATTTCACAAGGATTTCCCTAAATACTTTATTTAAGAAAGTAAATACAAACTCTTGTATAGATTGCCTTGATGGAGAGTACAGGGTTAAAGCTACTGTATACTGAGGAATGTTCTTTTCCCCGCTTCAGACTACAGCCATGGCAGTAATTTTCAGTCCCCAGACTGTGGCTGAGAGCAATAAAGCATGCTCTAGCTGTCAAAGGGGTGGGGTGAAAGAGGAGGTGGGAGTAGCAGTTGTGCCCCCAAATTGCTTCCCAAGTATGTTGCCAAGTTACAGTTGGAATGTCTCCCTCATTGTGCCACTCAAAGTCACTTTCACCAAGGAGCAGACCCAAAGATTTGTATATTTCCGTGCCAAGATGCAATTTTCAATACTTTAATCCACAGCTTGTTAGCAGTTAGCATGTCAGCTTCGGATGTCTGCTAAGTGCTTGTGGCTTACCTTCACAAGCCTCTTCATCCTTGTCCGTGCGCTCCGACTGCAAGGACCCTCCATCGTTGTTGCTGTCAACCTCCTCCTCATCATCTGAGTCATCTCCACCTACTATAGTAAACAAAGGTTGTGCATTAAGGGTCCCTGTTATGGTGTAACACAGTGGTACCCAAACTGTTGTGTGAGCAGTTCATTTGAAGAGTGTTTTTCATTTGACTCATCTTCTGACCCCTTACATTCATGTTGTGAGGTCTTGACTGGGCCCCAACCCCCAGGTTTGGAACCACTGGTGTAACAGATTTAAACATAGGCTAAACCTTAAGATTATAATAAAGAGTAAGACAAACACTCACTTTTGTCCTTGAAATCTTGTGGGAAACTGTTGGCGAAACAAGAAAAGGGATGTCAATGTTCACATGTTGCATTGGAGTCTTTGAATACATAAGACATTTTGATGTAATACAGACATACCCCAGTTTGACCTCTTTAATCCGTTTGATGAAGGCTTCCCTCCTCTCTTTCGCCTTCTTGCTTAGATTTTCCCCTTTCAAGCCATCACAGAGGAAAAATTCTAGATCTAAACAACAAATATCACTAATAGAGTCACACAATCTGAAATCACTTACTGATTGTGGTGTTTCATTTGGCAGTCAAATTGAGCAGTGCTGCTGGAGATCAGCTTACCTTTTCAAAGCACAACACACACACACACACACACACACACACACACACACACACACACAAACACACCAGCAGTTTGGTTTGCCGCTTTGACGTCAAAAACTGCGCATTGTTTGATACCTATCAACAGCAGCAGCATGAATGAATGCGCTTCCTCTTTTAACAAAACGGTCTCCTAAAAACTGGACTCTGCGCAACGAGCCATAAAACATCACGGGGAAAACAACCGGCGTGTACAAATACACAATCATTTATGATCTTTTACCTGAAATGAGCGACGTTAACTCCTCGGGAATCGTAGTACGCATTATCTTATGAGTTTGTGCTTTCAACGATGGACCGTCCGGCGAGGGGAACTTCACCCGAGACGGAAGTGACAGCGGGCTCACAGATACGGAAGTTAATGTGCTATTTATTTATAACTGACCACACAAACCCGCCTGTTGTTCACACCCACGCTGACGTTTATTGCTCTATCAGCTATTGTGTGCAGGCTATGTAGCTCATATATATATTGGACTGCTGCTGATGACAGGGAATTGATGCTTTAATGGAGCAACGGGTCTTTACAGACTAATAAAGTCAGCGTATTACGTATGATCATATTGTTGATTGATTCCAGATCATATTTCTCTGGCACTTAAGTATGCTGGCTGTGACTGACTCACTGGACACATTGGGAGTGTCATTTTTTTTACAATGATGCAAACACTTTGAGTTTATGAATATGTCAACATTGTAAATCTAAACAGGGATTAATAGCTGTAAAGGAAATTATAAATATATATTAGGCTATATATAAAACTGCTGTAGAGTTTCCTGAGCCAGGTTTATTCGTCTTTGAGCACCAGAGATGTTTCAAGGAGTCTGTGCTACTTGTGCTAGCACAAGACTCCTTGGAACATCTCCATGAAACATATCTGTGCAGAAGTTTCTACTGCACTGCTTTATTCCTAAATCACATTTTCAATGTGTGCAGCTCATTTGCATCTCATTTGTGAGACTATGTTGATATTGTAATCAATGACAAACACAATTTTCCACCTCATCTGATGCAAGAAATCTCAAAACAACTCACTTCTTACATCAAGTGAACCTGTGCCTCCTAGTGTATTCAGTGAAAGCAGTTGGTTGTCATATTGTTTATACAGGTGTCAGTCATTCATTAGTCATCTTTTGACAGGCAGTATCATCCAGCCCAGGTTCAAAAGACTGAGCCTTTGAACTGTATAGCCTGTTGTTTTAGGAGAAATGTGACAGAAATGTCAGTGCAGCTCTCATGGGGCTTCAGCTTCATCTTTTTACTTTAGCTGCAGGTGCTGGGCGGTGTTTGTCAGTGCTGCCAGTCACACATTTTATTTAGGCCTACTTCAGTTTCAGTCCAGTCATTATGGAAAGACTAACATCTATATGGCAATTCTTAGTCCTCCTATGCAGAGAGGAAAATATGTGTTTTGATACAATATGACAGAATATGCAGCCTGCAGTAATCTTTCTATACCTTTTGTAGCTTTACATGTTTGATTACACGTTAAAATGTCATGTATTTATATGCAGAATCATACTGAAAACAAGACCTTTAGATCTTTGGGTGATTGTCATGTGAAATACATTCACATTCCTTAATGCAAAATGGTTCTCAGATCAAACCTTTCCATTTCTGTTTCTGTACACGTTTTGTGATGTCACTTCCTGTTCAAAGTTATCTGAGTAGCCAATACATTCTTTATGAGCCTCAAACCCTCAGTGTTCATTCAAAAGCTGACCCCCTTCTGACCTGGCTGTATTTGGAGAGAAGAGGAGAACCAGCTTGACCTTTGACCTGTGTATCCATGTGTGTGTAGGTGCGTTTGTGTGTGTGTACATGTGTGTAGGGGGGAGGGATCTGCTGGCACAGTGTTGTATCTAGTTTCCCATAAAGCTTCATCTATTTGTCTGTCATCTTACAAACTCCTCCTTGTGATTGGTTCCTTCCCATTTTATCGGCCATTACATGTTTGCAATCCACTCACTGTATGTTGACTATCTCATGTAACCACCCAGAATAAAGACATTACAATACATGAATCATAATATGCCATTTATCTCTGATTAAATAGGCATATTGTAGTTGTCATGGTAAAATCTGTAGGAAAACATGTGCAGCATTATATCTGTTCTGTTTTCTGCTCATAGAAGGAAACTAGCAGAGTATGCTAAGGACTAAGTGGCCTGGACCTTTTTTAATAAAAAGCACATCAGGAGTATTTGTGGTTAGCATGGTCTAGCATGCTGACACAGTGTGGTCTCAGGATATAAAATTAGCTCAGTGGCTTCAGCTCCAAATCAAATCTGACTGCCTCCCTGCCTCCTGGGCTTTCAATAATTTTCCTAGTTAGTTCTTGTTTTCAAAATGATCACAATTAGCCATCTCGTAATACCATATATCTCAGCAGGAATATCACTTCACCACTTCGGCTCACCTTTTTTTGGCTCCGAGCCTAAACCGCACAGTCCTGAGAGCAGCACGGTGGCCACAGAGACACAGAGGGCACAGCTAAATGAATCCTCTTGTCTGTAGACTCTGGTCAGCACCATTGATCAGTGTGATTGTTAATCTTGAGATTCCTGGAACAATCTACAGCTTTAGCTTATCATGAAACCATTCTGCCTAAACATTTAGTGTCCTAATAAAAAAATAAACGGCAACCACTTACATTGTGGCAAACGCTTCTCTGTTTGCCCATTATCGAGTTCAACTGGTTGGTGTGAAGAATTCCTTCAGCAGTGAAGGATGGAGGACAGTGACAAATTCGTTTGGTCCAGACTAACATATTACATAACATAACAATTTACCTCAATTTACATTACAACATTTTACTATAAATCAATAGAATAAATATTCTGGTATTTGACTGATATCTGCATATTCCAGGTTCTATTTTTATTTATTATTTTATAAAACCTTATTCAATTATAATTTACACTAGTCTTATGTCGGCTGCTTTGAATTAACCACAAATAATTCTAAATCATAAAAAGTTTTGAAAAATCACAGTAAGGCTTAAGGCGCGATTCTAAATTCAAAAAGATTGTATTACAGTAGTAGACCACGCTATAAACAAGCACCCTCAGTGCTGTGAGTTTTATAGGCAATAAAACGTAATTAGAGAGCCAAGAAAAGTCATAGCTTTTGGCCTGGAACTCCTAGCTGCCAATTCTCACTGCAAATTTTCTTTTTCTGGGTTTAAACATGTGCAAGCAATGAATCTTCAATTTTCTGGTCAGATAAATAACTAAAGTAGCCTAGCCTATATATCAGAACCGTGGTCACGTTGAAATAAATCTTTCACCTAAACATATGAAAATAAATTTAAAAAAAAACTGGGATGCAACTATGTATAATTTTACGTTTAGTTGCATTTTATTTATAACCCACATTGATTTGTTTTGGGGAAGTCTGAGATAGTAAAATCAATAGTGCCTTTATACTACACGAACTCATTAATAACTTAGGCTATAACTTAGAAAGTATCCCGTGGCTTTTAAATTTAACAGTTTATATGCTCCTTATTTGAATACTGTGAGAAGCTGTTCGGCATTATAAATTATGCATGAACATAATTCATTTGTGGCCAGTAGCCTACTCTTAAATATCCTTTTATGTTTTAATGCCTATAGGCTAAAATCCACAAGCTCTCCAAACTTTTTTATTGTGAAATAAGACAATAGCGCTGCTGATTCCAATCCATGTAAAGTTTTATTTCAACAAATATATTCTGCTCAGTTATAGTCAAAATCCATATAAAAATAAACCGTTTAACGTGCTCTTGCAGCCTCGTGGAATAAACTATAGGCTAAATAGTAGCACTGTTGTTTTTTCTTACCTTATTTGTGAGATATATTAGTCCCCCCCCTCAACGCTACAACTGAGTGTTTAAGCTGCATTAAAATAAAACATGTTGCAATATTTCAATAGCTCAAGTTTTGCAGGTCGATTGTTGTGAGTGTTTCTGAGAAAAGGTCAAAAGTTTCGGATGATAAAGCCAGGGGACTTTGTGGTGAATCTGACAAACTCGGTGAGAAAGAGGAGGAGGATGAGAAAACGTGGAAATCCTGCAAAGACACGTCCAGGCCCTGGGAATTATCATTGTCCGGACCTATTGTTGACCCGCAGATGGGAACAGTGGGTGCCGCGTTTGGAAAATGTTTCAGATTTTTCTCATTGCTGTTCAATAGCGTAACAGTCGGGCTTTGGTTCCCCCCATTGTGCCCGTTCTGACGCTGTTGTGAAGTCAAGGTATTCTGGTGGAAATACCTCTCCCTCTCCAGGAGCGTCCCGGCCGCGCTGCTGTCCGCCGCCTGCTCAAACTCGTCCTCCGGCCCGTCGTCCAGGCACGCGTATTTCCCCTCACTGTCCCGGTTCTCCTTGCAGTGGGTCTGCCTCTTGTGCTTCATTCTCCGGTTCTGAAACCACACTTTCACCTGCTTCTCTGTTAAGTCCAGCAAGGCAGCAATTTCCACTCGCCTTGGTCTGCACAGGTATTTGTTGAAATGAAACTCCTTCTCCAGCTCCAGAAGTTGGGTGTTGGTGTACGCAGTCCTCAACCTCCGGGATTCCCCTCCACCGCCAACATCACCACCACCACCACCCTCTGGGACCTCTGGTGAACCTAAAAAAAAATAAACCAAAGATTGTTTTTTATTCACAGAAGGGCTGAGGATCAAAAATAAAAACAGTAGCACGGTTGTGTGTGTGTGGAGAAAAAAACAAGCCCGGGGTGAAACTTGTGGCAAGCAAGCACCGGGACTGGGAAGATTTATGGGCCCTAGGCAGAATATGATGGGTCTGCGTGGACAGGACAGGACGGAGGGTGAAGATTAATGAACATGCCAGCTGCAGGCCCGTGTAAGAATAATCTATCACTCTCCATTACTGTCAGACATTAACACTTGTACACTGCATCACAAGGCAGTGCGTTACTTGATGAGATTAAGCATGCTTAAATCAAAATCCTGTACTACTGGCTTAGAGGGACGCCCACGTTGCACAGGGCCCTGGATGCAGCTCCTTGCAGAGGGGGAATCCTCAGACAATGAGGAGCCTTTTACATGGAGGTTATTAATCATCATGTCTTGCCTTGGGGGGAGAAGTAGAGCGGTGAGGAGTCAGTCCTTGTCGCAGAAGCAGAAGAAGCAGCAGCCTGGTTCTTCTTGATGCTTTTCTTCTCCTTCATCCACGGGTACTCCGGGGGTAGGGATCCAGCCTGCAGCGGGCTGCAGCCTCCCAGAGCCTGCTTTGAGCGGCTGTGGCGTGGGTGGACGCCCGGGTTCAGGCCAGGGATGGTCTGCTCAAAAGGAGGAGGAATCAGTGTCGACTGTGAAAGCGCCGAGCTCTTGATTGATGAACTTTGAAATGCATCACCGACAGGGCTTGTGAGAGATGACAGGCACTCAGCGAGCGACGGCTGGCTGTTGATAAAACCACTTTCTCGCCCAAATTCGTAATTCATCTCCTCCTTCTTGTCTTGAAAATTTGCTGACTTTAAGTTGATTCAGATTTAATAAGAAGTGTATTTCCATAAACCACCAAACCTGATATAGTCGTATGAAGACCTCTATGCCATAAACTATTGCTTTCATGAGGACATGGTTGGAATTAGACCGTGCTGCTTGTCACATGATTGCATCTGCCCAATGACAATTTGGGGTTTTTATCAAAAGAAGCCACTGTCCCCTGTGATTGATCGAGAAAGTCGGAGGGGTAACGCCTCATTCCGGGGGTAGGGGTTGCTTTATTTACACATTTTGGGGTCAGTTTGCTCACCACTGACCGCCCCATCCACCGAAAATGCACCCAAAAAAACGTGGCTTCTTTGCGCGTCCACGCGGTCTCTTGTTCGTGTACGCTTGTGTGGGTTATGGTACGCGCGCGTGTGTGCGTTTGTTTTTAATTTGGCACCGCACACATTTTTTCAGCAGTCACCTTTGTGTCTCATAACGCCACGACGCCCACAGTCGTTATCAGTGCCATGTAATCTTGAGACTTTCTTGAAGGTTTGCATGGAGACGGAAGCTGCACCAGACATCCACCAACATGTCCACCCCTCCCCCAACACACACACACACACACACACACACACACACACACCATAGGAGCGAGAGAGACAGATAGAGAGAGGGAGAAATTAGTTTTTCATAGATTTGAATGTGGTTTTGTATTCATCAGATTCTGGCGCAGTTTGATCTCTAGTTATCTCGGCTGCCCCAAAGATTGTTTCATTATAGTGTACTTTTTTACATTACATTATAGTGTATCATTGAAGTCTTTTTTAGAAATTCTACTGAAAGAAGTCTATATTTGTGTCAAAGTAAAAAAGTAGCTGGGTTATTTAACGTGCATTTGTCACAATTTTACACTTAGCTTTCTGCCCCACTTACCATTAATTTTATTTCACCTATAGGGATAATGTTGATCTAAGTCATCATCCACATACTTCAACATTATTGGCTAACATAGCGCAGAGTATGATTTGCCACTGTAGTGTAAAGCAGAGGAAAAGTGGGGATCTGATGGCTGTTTATTGCTCAGGCTCTAAACAAAGAGCCCTGGTAGCCTGTGTGTGATCAATCTTTCTCGCCAAAAGGTCTGACAGCTTCCTGCCCTAAGAACACATTTAAACCATCTAACACTCCCTTAGATCATATATGGCCAGGAAGAGGACAGCCACTCTCTCGGTAGGCTGTTAAGAGAAGATTTCAATTTAGAAATGGAGGGATTTCTTTAGACGCACTGGATGAGACGCACGGCCATTATGCACAAAGCTTTATTTCTTTTAATTATATTGCTCACTCGCTCGATAATAACTCCATCTAAAGACGAAACTCTGTCGCTTTTTCGTTTGCAAAAAGGATTATACTGGCACTGAAAAAAACACAGAGAAGAGGGATTGACTTCGTTAGTGATATAGAAACGAACGGAGCAGCTTTTACACAGCATCAATTGTTTGCTGAGGTGAGTGGGTGTTGGCATTCAGCAGAAATCCCATTCAGACTCATACCTTTCTCTCTTCAGATTCCATGTGAACAAGTCTTTCTCTGGCCTGATTGCCTTCTAGAATAATTCACTTTTGCCATATTTACTTGAAATGTTTGATTTGACTGTACATAACTGTATTTTCAGGAACTGATTTTTACCTTGTAACTGTGTACTCTTATAAGACAGAATTTGTGAACGAATAATATCCTGATACGGGCTATAATATTGTGCTATAATTTAACTGAAAGATATCTGATAAATCTGACTGTGAAATAAATTTAATTTACTCCAAATTTAACCGAATTCCATCTGTACATAGCTCCTTGTCAAGCATTTATGGTTATTTCTACAAATGATTATCTAAGCACGTGTATTTATAGGCTAATATTTCAGCCTATTAGAATTTGCAAATAAATGGTGGTTTATATATGGACAGAATTAACCTGGTCAGAGCGCATATATTTAAATCGACTCAGGTGTAGAAACAGAACAACAATACAAAGAGAACAAAGAGCCTTCTGGAAATTCAAACAAACGTCTACAATACAACCTGAAGACTGCATGTTTAGACAAAGGCGCATTGAACATTTTTTATTTTATACTGAAACTACATTTGAAGTATGTCTGCGGCTCTAGTTTGGGCTGTTACATAAACAAAGCAGCATTTTGTTGCTTGTTTTTAATGAATGCAGACAGAAGACGGTGTCTGGGTGACCTGTGTGCAGGAGCGGCGCGTTTCCCGTCTGTTCTGAGACAACGAGAGACATCTGGGAAGCAAGCAGGCCAAACCTGCGACCATTGACTGGGCTGTTTTTAAGACAAAATGTTTCAATGACTAGCCTGAACTGTGTTGGTTTCATTTATAGTGAGTGTGATGCAAATGCTTAACCAGACTAAAAATAAATGAATTACTGAACAATTACGAAATGTGCATCTGTTTTTGTTTTTCAGTGTGTACAATGATATGGTAAAGTCTTCTTTAATAATTGCACTTACGTTTATATATTAGACCTACACATTTTGCATGGGCCAGGTTTTCTAGCCTATACTGAAATTAGATTTGGTGAAATAATTGAAAGCGTTCATAAAAGTGTTTATTGCATGTTGTCATTAACGTTGCAAATATATCATATATTACATCATATTCTGCCTGTGGGGAAAAAACAAAAAATACAGCGGTACATGGTACGATGCAGCGTAATCCTTCTGGAAAATACATTAAGCGTCAAGCCGTGTGTGTGTGTGTGTGTGTGTGTGTGTGTGTGTGTGTGTGTGTGTGTGTGTGTCCGTCCTGGAAACAAAGCAGTGTGTTCATAAAAGAATTTTCACATTACAGTTGTTATTTATCGAGCCCCCTGGATTCATGAGAAGATTTGACAGATCACTTCAGGCGCGTTCAGGGGCCGCAAATCCAACTGTGTTTTTGCACGTCGACATGTGCAGAAATATCGAGATAACTGAAAACAAAATCACTAATATGGTCATCCTGGTCACCTTTTTTTTCTCTCAGAAATAAAAAGACAAAACAATGAAAAGTTTGGGATCAAAGCAATAAAAGAATGCAACCAAGACATTCACCTACACAACCCACCTTTTAAAAGTCGAACAGCCTGTGTGTCAGTTCTCTGCCTCTTTACTTCAAGTGTCATCGATCAGTTGCCCTGCAGGTAAAGGATAATATGTATATGAGCATGGTTTTAGGAAAGATTGGAAACCAAGAGCATGCTTTCAAACTGAAGAGAGGTTGATAAAATGAAAAATAATAATGCAGGGAAATGCATTGTGGATTTTAAGTGGCTGATAAAGGCAGCGTCCAGAAAGCAAACTCCAAACTCAAGGAGTCTGTTTCCCTCGAAAACAGCATTAAACTGAGGTGTGATTACTATGGCTCAACACAGCGATCAATAATTTTTTTTAAAATACAGCAGACACTAAGGTTTCACAGTAAGTTCACTATCCACTATATAGATTCACACTATTGGCAGTTCTCATTACCTAGACTCCCATGTGCTCATGTCTACTCCCATGAACTTCTCCCCCCAGAGATCACATGTGGCCTCCTCTGTCACCGGTGGTGTCATGAGGTTTGATGTATGGGGGTCATGACATCCAAGCAACTTTCTGTTTTTCTGCAGCATGGCTCCTCAAATGGCTGTTTGTGTGGAAGATATCCACCAAAATATTCATGGGGATCAGACAGGAATGCTATCTACGCACAACACTGGAGTTCTCTGGAGACTCAAGATACCTTAGTGAAGGTTTGAATAGTGGGATGTCACCATCTTATCATGTTCATGAAAAATGGAAATTTCAGTCGTCCTCAATATCTTTACAATTTTCCCAAAAAGGAGTAAGAGACTTAATGAGCTGCATGTTGGTGACCTTTGGGAGTGAGGGAGGGTGAGCAAAAGGGTGAAGTGGAGGGAGGCTGGTGGGATGTTCAAGGAACCCAGGGAGGGAGGGAGGGAGGGAGAAGGCTTGGGGTGTCTCTCACATTTTAGGAACTCAAGTTCATCGCTCAGTTGGGATCCAGTGAGGTCCAATTCAGCTCCTGGAAAAGGGGAAGTGACGTCATGTCTCTCTGGACATATGTGTGTGTACCTGTCTGTATAAGTGATCATCTGTGCATTTCATGTTGGTGCTCATCACATGTAGGCCTACAGTTTTCGCACAGTTGCTTATTTATTTATGTAGTACATAAAATGAAAAATATTTGCACTTTACAGCCACAACATTTTGCATCCATATTTGAGAGTGTTTAGAACATGCATGAAGCCATGTGTTATTCATTTTGCCACATATATTCCTCTAAAACTATCCAAAAGCGCAACGTGGAGTCATTTCATAAACTCATTTGTCCCTTTGTCAGATGCGGCTGTAAAAATGTAAAGGAACCCCTGGCCCAAACAGAACCCCGCTTTAATTAAATAAGGATCCTGAAAGAGCAATTCATGCCACAGATGACGATAAAATGAAACAGAAGACGCAGCGGGATGAGATGATTTACGACGAAAACGACACAACTGCTGCAGGTCTGTAATAAACGGGGAGTGGTCTTTCGGCGTGCCGTGAACGCATCATCCGGTTTGAACTGTGTTCCTCAGATAAGCCGTTGCCTCCACCTGCTGGCAGTCAGAGCGCAGCAGCACACCACTTGTCCAAATTTTATTTTATTTTATTTTTTAACTAAGCCTACATGTTATTTTAACTGTGGCATTTTCTATTTGTTCACCAAATAAAGTGATGTGTGTTGTGGTATTTAAACTAGTTCAGTGTTGTTCTGTCAGTGTGTGTGTGTGGGTTTGTGTGTGTGTGTGTGTGTGTATGTGTGTGTGTGTGTGTGTGTGTGTGTCTGCTGAGACAAAACAACAAACGGATGTTTCTACACTGAGACAGTGCTGGTAGACGGTTGTAAAGTAATTAGACGTTTTAGGACAGACCCATCTGCAATCCTTTAGCCTACATCTCCTCTGTGTGTGTGTGTGTGTGTGTGTGTGTTACCCCAGTGCTTCAGGCCTATCTTACAACAATATAACATATTTGACTGCTAGTCCCGAGCCTCATTACAAATGCTGGTTTACTGCTGTCACAGAGCTTCTACATGCTTTGCTGTTTTCGCACCTTATAAACAGCAGAGGCTGTGATTGTGGTTGATTGTAGGAGGGCATCTCGTCTAGTTTGTTGGGCGTCCAAAGGCCGCACATGCCCTACAAATAATGCATATATACACATGCAGCCTTTCAGAAAATAATTAAGTGCAAAATAATCTAGAAATACTAAAACGTTTCACTATTTCTAGAATTTGCACCACTCTTTAGTTAATTTGTAATTAAACTATACTTCGCTGTGATTTGCTGGTTTGCAATCCATCCTGCAGAATTCATTTCTGTAAAAGCTTTTTAACCGAAGGATTATAGGATAGGCCTATATAAAGATAATTCAAGAAATTTCTTTTCATTTTTATATTTAATGTTTCTTTAGAAAGGATGCGCGGACGCTTTAAATTCCAAAATGTTACTGGTCATGTTACAGTCAAAGAAAGACTCCTCTCTTATTTCCGCAATAACATTATTGTAAAATATAAATATTATTATTATAAACGCAAATTCATGCCAGAAGGGTTGACAAAAGACTTTCTGGAAGAAGAAAAAACGCGGACAGGCCATGGAAGGTTTTTCTATGGCTTATTTTGCTTTTTTGCACCACAAAACCCAATGGTTGCAAACCAGAAGAGGCAGTAAAAGTCTGTTTTGTTAAATACCTTTTCTGAAATAAAACAGGGTTTTCAGTCCAACTCATTTAAATGACAGAAATAAAAATTCTGATTTTGTGGAAATAGTTTTGAAAATTTAAAGGTGAACAGAGCAGTAAATTAAGTTGTAGTAAGTTTTTTATAGTAAGCATATATGTACTATTGTTAAAATGCTTGGTATGTTTGTTTAATATTGGTCAAAATGAAAACAAATGAAGAAGACATAATAACTTTCTCATGTGCTATACAAACTACTCTTTATTTAGGATGAAGCCTGTAACAACGAGGTATTTTAAGTGTGCAGTGTTCCCCACAAACGGTTCAAAACTTAACGTTTAAAAAACATCTAGATTGCAAAAACAATAACTTAAACAATGCAAATAGGTAGCTATAAGACATTCATGGAGTCAAGGATACATTCATGCAAATAACAGATGGTCTGTAGTTTAACTATTTCTGTGCGCCAAATACAACACATCTAAATTTGGACACTTTGTCCTCTCGCAAACATAAAACACTGGATATCATAGAAAAAAAACACCCAGCATTGTTTTAACAACACAAACTTTACAACAACATGTGTAACAGGTCAGGAATATTAAAGACAGACCCCCCTCTCCCTCCCCCCTGAGGCTCTAATCAGCCACACCACCGGCCAAAACCCAGTTAACTGTCTCTCCGCCGATCTTTGTTTTCTTTCTTCATCTTCATCCTGCGGTTCTGAAACCAGATTTTCACCTGTCTCTCGGTCAAACTCAGGACTCTCGCTATTTCGTATCTACGGTCCCGGGGGAGGTACATGTTAAACAGAAACTCCTTTTCCAGTTCGAGGATTTGATGCTTTGTGTATGGACAACGCTTTTTTCTGGTGGGCTTCGCATGAAGCCAGTTGGATGATGGGTTATCTGGAAACAGGGGGTCAAACCATGAGAAGGAGAGTTAATACTCTCACAACAGGATTCAAAAACGACACTGGTCTGCTGGCTTTACAGTTTGGGAAGGACATTCTATTTCTGGCAAGATTATATGTGTGTAAAAAAATTAGTTTGGTTTGTTTTCACTCTGACCTGACCTGGACTAAAGATAGCAAATTCCTTACCAAATTCCTTTGAAGTTTTTGTATAATTATACAGTAAAGTGTGTCAATCACCCTGAAGGATATGCGTATTTTATATTTACAGAGCTTCAATGCAGATCATGTCATGGAGCTATAGGTCTTTTATCTTTGTATCTCCATGAGCCCAAACAATAGTTTTTATACAAATGGCATGTCAGTTTTATACTAAGCCAAGCCTGTGTTATCCAAAACAATTCATCCACATCAACAAGCTACTAATTCCTAATTTCATTCATCTAAATGAGTCTATAAAATGACCAAGAATAAAGTAAAACAGTGCATTGCTTACTTGCATCTATCTCCCTCTTGTCCTCTACTGACGGGCTCTCTTCAGTGGTTTTAGACGTGGATGTGGTTTCGCAGGGAATTTCCGCAAGGGACGCTTCGTTTCCGATGTCAGACAAAAGAGGTGTGTGGGTCTCCAAAGTTGTACATTCAGCACTCCCAATAAGAGGTTCGGGTTTTATCTCATAATGCATTGCTGTCGATGGTAATCCCGTCAAACACAGGGAAGCTGAAACCGGATCCAACGCCCAGGAGCGCGTAAACATGCCATCGCTGTCCCCGCTGGTATAATGGTGATGTATATAGGTCGGTGTGGCTGTGTCTGGAGGGTGGGCCGGGATGGGATTCCAAGATCCACCAAAAATAGAAGATTTCGCCTGCAAAGGGAAAGACTCGTGGCCGCCATATTCTGTGAGCATCGTCTGCTCCACCCCTGCATCTGATGAGTACCTCGGTGCCATATCTTCATGCTCGGGAAGAGCAGGCGACTCAACGTAATAACTCGTTCCCAACGTCGACATTGCAAAAATGCAAAAGAAAAAAATAGCGCGTTACAGTCCTGCAATGTTTAGAAAAAACAGATTCATTGCATATAATGTGCTGCTTTCCTGCGTCAGCTATAGGGGCTCAATGCGTCCGGTAAGTTGAACCTTGCCCAAGACTGGATAGGGCGCCCCAAACACGTGACCGTGGGACAGAACAATAAATAATAAATCAGCCTGCTGCTCAAGTAAAGGGCCACCATTTTCCCCACCAATTTTAATAGCAAATCCCCGCGCCTTTATTGGGAAATATTATGTTTTATAAGGAATAAACGTTGTGATTTTTGTCAAGCGATCTGATGTTGGTGTAATCAAACATAGTTGTGAATCTAGAGGGGAGCAGGGGGAGCACGACTTTAAAGCCTCCATTTGTGAAATCACCAAACCTCTTCCCGTAAAACAATTTTATATCCATAAAAATCTAATAAATAAAAATGTATAATAATTGAATAACCTCCATTTATAAACCTCTTACTTTGGGAAACAAATTTCTGGTTCGTTTTAGTGGCTGGAATAATACAAACATTTTCAAGACTTCTTAAACCAGTCTAAAACAAGCAGGGGTGTGTTTGAAGCATCACTGGAGTTTACAAAATCAAAACACATTTAGGGACAGCTTCCAAGATGCACATTTATGTATCTGCAGGGTCGCCGGTCTACTTTGAAGGCAATCTAAGACGTAAAGTGGGGTGAGGTTATTTGGGTGCTATATAACAGTTCTTTTTATCACGGGCAATTGGGTTGTTTTTCTTAAGGTTACAACCTGGCTGTCTAAGCTAAATATCACCAATAAAGCTTAGCCTTTGTGTCCTTTCTCTGGGGCAAGCAGACGCATCCGGCATTTCCTACAGAGAGGCAACTGGCAGACTGCAATGATCATAACCGAGGCCTTGTCTGTCCTTTCCTCCTCTCCTGGACATATACGAGCCTTAATCCTTTCATTTCGCAGTCTGCGTCTTTACTTCCTGCTGTTTAGATCACACAGAGACGCTCAAACTCTTTTGCAGACGTTGTCTGAAATTATAGACATGGTGAAAACTTTGTGTATCTAAGATTAAATTAAACCACTTCCAGATACATATATAATACATTTTAGCTTCATAATGAAAACCCACAGAAAGAGCAAAAATCATATCAAAAGTTCCTTTTACGCACAACAATAAAACACTTTATTGCACTTTTGGATTAATCATTGTTATGTGTTGGAGTCTCTGCCAAATTATTAATACATTGGACCAGTAATTAAAATTGATTCACTTTTCATGATGCGACGAGTTTTACTGAGGTAATCAAGGCAGTTTCCTGTTGTGGGAGAAAAATTGAAGCCCAACAACATGAGACTACCTAAACCACTCAACAGCCCGCTCTCCTCTTCAGGCACTTCTGTTATAATGTGTTTTTAGGGTTTTCAGGGTGTGAAAATTGTGTAGTAAAAGCAGAATTTATAAATCTGTAAAGGCTCAAAAGACACTGCTCCGACATATGTTATTCATGATCTAATATGTGCGGCAATTCTCACACTGTTTTGGAACATTTTGGTTTGTCTTCGTTTTTGCAACAAGGAACCACTTAATAATTTAATTTACAATAATTTTGAACTAATACTAATGACAAAGTCAGTGCTTCTCCACTCATGCCGTGGTTTTATATTTAAGTCTGACGTCAAGGACAAAAAGCACCGAAGTGTGCAACGCCGCCAGACATCTATTACAAGCCCAAACTATGAAGAACACCCCTCTCTACTACTGTAATAATATTTACTGTTCACAAAGCGGACCCGGTCCAAAACACAAAGGCTTTAACACCATGCGCTGTACCTATGCCAGCTTCAAGATTTAAACACCGCGTAGCTCCTAGTCCATCTTTCTGAATGAAATAAGAAGTCTGCAGTTGCATCGATGGTTTTATTAATGTCCACCAAAATGTGCAAATATTCATCCGACCTCTTGGGTTCTTTAGCTGTCACATAAAGACCTACATGTAACTGTAACACAAGTATCCCAAGGGTTGTCCAGCATGCAAAGTCCAATGGTTCCCTCAGGTTGAATTTACATATGTACAAGCCTGAAGCTCTGAAAACATTGTGGTCACATTCTGAACATTTTAAACACAATGGATCAACGTTACAAATGTATCCATTTATAAATACATATCCACGACAAAATAAAACAGACGTTAAAAAAACAACAATTAATAAGTTAGCAGTAGGGTCCTGTTTTCCATGGACATTCTCACAGTTGGGTGGGTGGGGAGGGGGGCTCTGCACAGGCGCCTTTGCCATGGCTGGAGGAGGGCGCCAAAGACGCAGACTCAGTCTCACGAGAAACTGAAGTTGCTAGAGAGCTCTCGGATCCGATTCTCCCGGCTCATTTTTTTCAGTTTCATCCTCCTGTTTTGGAACCAGATTTTGACTTGCCTGTCAGTGAGGTGCACACTGCGGCTGATCTCCAGACGACGCTCTCTAGTCAAGTACATGTTGAAGAGAAACTCCTTCTCCAGCTCCAGAGTCTGATGCTTGGTGTAGGGGCAGCGCTTCTTTCGGCCACTCTTTGCTGTGAGCCAGTTGGCTGTACTTTCCATTTTTCCATCTCCTGCGATGAAAATGACACAGGACATTAGGCAACAGGTGGAACAGAAACAGACATCATACTTGGAGGGAAGCCTCATGTATTTGTTAGAAATGATGGACTAGGCTGCTAACATTCTAAATCCAAAATAAACGAAAAATGACATTTCCAATTAATAAAACTGTGCTTTACTGCAAACTACTGAAGATAATGTTTGGTATATAAATTCTACTGTTTGACACCTAGTACACATCCATTTAAGAGTTTAACTACCCGCATAATGACTGATTTCTGTCTTGATTTTTCACTACCATTTTATGCACACTCACATGTAGACATTCACATCTGCAAATCAGTATTTTTTCCAGAAACTGCTATTTGCTCGTTGAGCAGCCTTAACATAGCCTGCATCCAACTGCACCTTTATTAAGACATAAAACATGTAGCCTGCACAGTCTGCTGAAATTATAGCAAGGCCTGTGCCTTTGATGAGGGGACAAATGACATCACAATCCTGCACAGGACAAATGGGCTGGACAGGATTCGCCTTGTTGTAGCTATAAATGAAATAATAATGAAACTCTGATCATATTTTAAAACACGAGAATAATTAATGCGCTTTTTAATTATCAAATGTATAGTTGCCTGTTAAAATAAATCCACAAGACCTGTTTGGATATATTGTAATAAAGCACAGCAGCCTGTTTGTGATCTAAAAACAGTTAATAAAGCACAATAGCTCTGATCCTCGGCTCTGATTGGTTAAGTCATGTTCAATTTCGCCTCATGACCGACAAACCCGTAAGTAGCCTACCAGATAAACGCACAGCTAAGTATCTGTCTGTGGATCTAACTGTTAATACTCTAACAGAAAATCAGCGCTCGTGCCCGTTCTTCGGTGGTCAGAAAACCCCCTTTAATGCCGTCTGAGATTTTTGCAACATATTTCTACAATGTAGGCTATTTCTACTCTTCACCTTTAACGGGCTTCTCTGGACATTCCGCTCTGCAAGTCTCAGTGGGCTCGGGGGAGGATGAGCTTTCCGAGGAGAGGCGGCTGTCCTCCTCTCCGGCCGGGGCGCAGGGCGCAGGGACAGGCGCCTCCTCGTGGCTCTCCCTCCGCTCCGGCTCAGCAGAGGCAGCCTGGGGCTGGGAGGGCTGGTTGTCCAAGCGGGCAGGTCGTTGCAGAGTGAAGTGATTCATGTTTGGCTGGACATCGTGGTAAAGCCTGGAGGACGCGTAGGTCTGAGACAGGCGGAAGTAGCCGGGGACTGGCAAGGTGCTGCCGGCAACTGGGCATGATGCAGTCGAGTAGGAAATGTCATCTACTGTTGCTCCCTTAGGACATTTGTCAGACTCGTAAAGGCAATATGCGCTCTCCTCTTTTATACTCGGCGAGAATGAACACTGAGCCATATGCTGGCCGCTGGGCTGATCCACCCGACATGATCTCGACGTTTCCAGCCACGTTTCCATCCCTTGAACATACGGAGCAGAAGCAGGGGTGCTTGGCTCGTTGCGCTTACTGATCCCCGGGAAACATGAGCCACCCGAGAGTCCATATGAATATTCCGACGCCGGTGGCAAATACACCCCGTTACTTTGGTAATAAGAACCACTGTCGGTTCTCACGTTGATTAAGGAGTCCACGAAAAACGAATTTCCAGCTTGGTTGTTGGGGCATGTCATCGTTGTGGTATAATTTGACGGAGGATGAAGATAGCCCTTTCTGGCTGACATTTCTTGTGCAAAACATTGCTGAATAATTACTGATACTCACGCTTCTCACTGTAGCCTGCAGCCAATTAAAACACCAGGCGACTACAGACTCCTCCCAGTCCGGCCAGGCAGCTCCAGTGTGTCATATATTTTGTTTTAGGCTAAGCAAAGAGAAAACTGTGTGGGGAAAGTGGTGCATCAGAGGATTATAGGTAAATTCTTTAAATCTACTTTGAATCTCAAATTCTGAGCCCCGATCGTCGCCTAGAGCTACCTTAACAACAACCCCTAATTGACAGCTCAGTTGTTGAAAGCTGTCCCTAACAATTATGTACAATGTATAGCTTTATGGCCAGTTTTACAGCACTGTAAAAATGAAGGGTTCTAGAGGTGCTGAGTAGCACAGGGTGCATCAAAAATCCAAAAGGTCCTGTGCGACTCTTTGGTCGAAGGACTTCTCGTGCTGCTCTGGAGATTATTATTGGACTTTTTATTCCTCATGGACTGACCAAAAGCAGTGGCATTGTTTCATTTTGCCACATTGCAAACAAATGCAAGACTTCCTTTAGAGCCATCGAGCTTGTCTGATTTTGGTGTGAATATTGTGGATGCAAATGTCATGATTGCGTCCAGACACCTTTTACTGCAAAGGCTCTTTTGAGCATTTATTTGTAAAGGTGACACGCAGACAAGCTGAAGTAAGCGTCACAGTTGAACAATGCCCTGGAGCTACATTTTTCTTAACGATCACCTAATACTGGCAAGACTACAAGAGATGTAATGCGTTACTGGATACTGATAGATTACATTAGAACTTGCAAGCATCTCCTTAAAGAACCACTGGGAATTTGTAAGAGTTTTTCCACGTATTTACTCACTATCTACTAAGAACAACACTCTCTTCCAAGGCCTGTACGCGTGTCGCCATTCTTTTAAATTTAAATTCCATCTCAAATTAACACCTACTGACATCCATTCTGCCCACGAATAAAATGCTCAGTAAGTCGTTTAAAGATGTATTAATTTTTTTTCTCAAGATCTTGACCGTCTCTCTCTTTGTCCTTTACATGAAACAGGCCGACGCATTTGAGTTGGAGGTAGCATAATGGGAAAAACAGAAAAACTAGTAACCGTGATTCGGCCAGAAAAAACACATAAATTAAATTTGCTTGCATAGGTATGAAAGAAAATATGTGACTTTAGGGGGACTAGTGTTAATGGTAGCCATTTTGTCTTCATTTAAAATAAAGACCATCATCTGAAATGGACCATTTTATAATACAAGTCGCCATGCAAGTGAAAAAGAAATTGGAAATTAGTTGGTTCTCATCATATAAAGCAAACAACTTGTAAACACAAATCGGTAGCGTGGGCTCTTACAATATTTAAAATGAAATAAAATGTCAAGAAATACATCAACCCATGCTTCCTTAGAAGACCGTAAGGTTAGGAGTTTATAACACAAGCCTACAGATTTAGGTCAGCATAAAAATGTCTCCAAAGGTGGGTTTACCCTGAAATACAACATCGGCTACTTCCATTTTCTTAGAAGTCTGGAGCCATAAAGTCTAGAAATCAGAGTTATGTACAGCCATTTTATATGGCGTCAAACCTGCTGCAGTCTAGCCTCAGTGAATGATAATAATCATTAACCCCATTGGATATTTCCTGATGTTTCAGTGTGCACTATGGGTGAGCTGTTCTTACATTATTATTCCCATAAAACTTGTTTTTTTTTATTCATTCAATTAGACTATATATATATATATATTTTAAAAACTTAATGAAAATCCCACACTGAATGTGTTGTGTCGACATGTCTCCCTGTTTGTGTCTATCTATGCCAGGTCGCACGCACACGCACTCACAATGACGCACACAGGACACACACAAGTTCTGTCTTAATATAAAGAGAACAAATGGGGACAATCCAAGTGTTCTCGTTTTCACATTTTTACATCACGACTAAACATAAATCCAATTTAGTATTTGTAAAATGAAGTATAATTTACGTTTTAAACTGTTTGGGGATTGTAAAAGTTAGTGAGCCACAAACTGTTTGGAACATAGCCTAGGCCCGTGTGATCTTTTTTCCTTAGTTCGCGTGAGTCACTCTAGACCTATAACTTTTGCAAAACTGCAACCCGAGAACCCGTACACACATCTTTTCTTGTATTGTTTACCCCTGGTAATTTTGGCCAGTGATGCTTCCATTACATCAAAATATCTGCAACTTAAAATGTAATGTTCAGTTTTTAAGATGGAGATGAACTGGAAAATTAGACCCTCTTCCTTAAACCTCCTGTAGTGATAAAATGCACATGATATTATTACTGTGCCTACCTTAACAGCGGAATCCCGAGGCGATGACATATTTTAAAGCAGCTGAGGGTTGAGTCAAACTTCTTTTATATCTCAATTCACGGCATTGACATTGATCTGAGGAGCGCCACCCAGTGGGCGAAGACGGCAGGCCTGCACTGCAACACAAACGCAGAGTATTCCTACAGCGGTAAGATACTGAAACAAATGATGCCGGAAAGGTCCGTGGACACAAGCTTTCAATGCTCCCAGCCGTTGTTTTTCAGCCCCTTAGTCACAGTTAATAACCTTGGTCTCAGACGCTTTATAGTACTACACTCCAAATGCTCCAGACGAATCCGCGTTTTATGGCCAAGTTACTGGAGCAACTGGGAGGATGTGCAGCAATCAAAGCTGAATTCCTGGGAGTCTCACAGGATGCACGATATAAGGAAGGCATCAGGGCCCTCATTAGCTTATGGCAGGCCATTCAAGTTGCTTTCAGGGGCCCGGTGGTGGATATAAAGCCACCTGAACCCAATTTTTACCCATCCTTTTATGGGTGCGGGCGTCACCTTCTTTTGCAGGTTAAAATAAATCTTCATGACCTGAATTCATGGCCTGTTTATTTAGTATCAAACTGATGTAGGATCTTTGGATTAAATCACTCCAGATAATACATAAATGTATGGGGATCTGGAGTTCGTCCACTTCTTTATTTACTCCAGTGTCACTGTTTGTCACTTTTAGTGGATGAAATCTTTCCACAACTACTTTGACAATCACACAAATAAATTCATATTATTTGCGGGCAGTCACATCCATATGCATTCAAACAAGTGTCAAAATTGTTTCATTAAGCCTAACAGGCATGTTAGGTCAAACATCAGCCTTTCCAAGTCGCCCCAGAAATGAATGAACCCTTTGTAATGGATACCAAATAATAACTGCAGCGGATCCCATTTCTAGCCATGAGGGAATAAATGCATCAGACCTACATATCATGCATCTGATACGATCCACGTGCTGGTATATAAAACTAAATAATGTAGGATGATGTTTCCTTTTGGGGGGTTTGTTAGAAGAATCCAACTTTACGGCCAAGAGCTCAACAAAGCGCCTGTACACAGGGTCAAGCGCAGATGTTAAATATCACTTAACATCAGGCTTGAAGTGCATGAAAATGAATGAACTCGTATCAGATTATAACTTAACTCATTCTCTAACTATGGAGCACTGTTTTATTATTATTATTACAGTGTGTGTGTGTGTGTAGGGGGGGGGGGGGTATAGTAATTCCAAAACACTCCATTTCTGGCCACAAAAGTATCTTGTGCGTGCTAAACGTAGGGAAACAATTACAATTTTTAAGAAAAAATAAGATTATTTTTGAAATTGCAGTACATTCCTTTCCGTGCTTGTTGTTTTAAATATAAAGGGTATTCAGTTCAGACACATGTTTACCGCAGGAGCACACCGTACACTTTAAACTTGTTCAAAATTGTTGATTGGTAGGAGGAAAAACTGTCATTAACAGAAAAACAGGCCTATGTTATAGACTAATCACAATAATAATAATAATAATAATAATAATAATAATAATAATAATAGAGCCAACGGTGTTTAATGACAAAATATGGTATAAATAGTAGAATTCTTTATGAAGTCTGGCACATGAAAAAACTCGCCATCCTGTTCAGGTAAGACGTGTAGTCTGGGGGGGGGGGGGGGGGGGGGGGGGGGGGGGGGGGGGGTGCATGGCTGCATGCCAGTGACAGTCTTTGTTCAGTTTTTTTTATAGCAGGGGGTTTGTGGTGTAGTACTGTAAACGGTCTCTGTTCAGTTTCTTCTCCTTCATCCTCCTGTTCTGAAACCAGATTTTGACCTGGCGATCTGTTAGATTGAGCATCCGCGAGAGCTGCAGGCGCTTCTCTTTGTTGATGTAAACGCTGAAAAAGAACTCCCTCTCCAGTTCCCTGATCTGATACTTTGAATATGGACATCTCTTCTTGCGCGTCCTCTGGCCAGCTGAAAAATAAATAGATAAATAAGGGCAAAAGGTCATCACATAAGATAATACAGACACTTTGCAACAACATGAAATCATTAGTCTGTTTCCTGCTTGGAAGCAGCAGTGGTGGTGGTCTACATGGACTTTGGAGTTCAAGTGTCCTCTCAGGCGTACAGAACCGAGATTTGTAAACAAAGACTGGACTTGATAGTGGGTCATATTGGGCATGAAGGATTGCATGTCGGAAGTTGTGAAAACTTATTGAAATATGTAAAAAAAAATAAAACATTCTGGCTGCTTTCAAGAGTGAGGGCGTGGGCCTAAACCAAACAGTCATGAGTATCATGTATCAGATATGTTTGTGATGTCCGCTTTTGATTTCACTGTGCCTAATGAGCTGTTGTTTTAGTGTTAGTGAAGCACATTTCATGGAAAGCAGTTGTTGAATTAAATCCTCGCGAAACTGTCAACATTTAGCCAACCTTTAAATAAGGAGGAGGATTTAAGCCTCAATCCAAAATCAGATTACAATTAATCAACAGCCCTACTTCAGTAAACCCAGAATAAACCAGATTAAAACATTTTAAAAATCAATGTTAAAACATATCAGAACAAATTTGTTATACTCACATGGACACGCACGTGTGAGATTTTAGAAGTTTCCAAATGTGTAGAATGCTAACGGGATTTTATAAAAAATATTTAATATGAGCATAAAAATTAAGTTTACAGGCTAACTGTTATTGGGATATTTAAGCACATAAATAGGCCTAAAGACAAAAAGGGGAGATCTTGTTTGAAATCTTGGAAGACAAGCTTTACGCCAAAGTCTTCACGGCCAATTTCAATCCCAAGCACGTGATCTTGTAGTTTATAACATAGTTTTGTTATAGGGTAAATCTGCAGGCCCTCCATAAACCTTACGTGCTTATAAAACAGCATATAAAAAGCTTTAAGAGCAACGCGTTAGATTTTTCTCCTTCTTGCATTCAGCAGGGCTACTCACTGCTGCCTTTGCTCTGTTTCTCCTCGCTGTGGCCGGGAGAAGACTTGGGGCTGCAGCTCTCCGCCGTGTCCGAGCCCGGATGAGCCGACGCTGGGCTTATTTTGGCGGCGCGTCTGTCCGTTTCTGTTGCTTGTGCTGTCGGTGTTGTGCTGTTCTCGGCGCTCCCGTAGGCGGTGTCGAAGAACTGGTCAAACGCCTGCGGCAGGACGCCGTTCCTGCCAACGCTGCCATAGAAGCCGTGCGTCGGGTTGGAGGAGCTGGGGTGGCTGGCGCTAGAGCCGCCTTTCACCAGGATCTCTCCCCCCCGTGAGTTCGGGCTCGTCCAGCCGTCCCTGTGCACTATGTCCTCAGTGTAGCAGTGCGAAAGGCTCCCCCTGCTGTGGTGCCATTTACTGGAGGTCTCAATTCCATAGTCTCTGAAAGCCACATCTCTCACGGACGGGACCTGTGGCAGAGCTGAGGACTGGTAGGGGTATGTCATGGGGCAAGAGGATTGGCTCTGGGTTAAATAATGAGGGAGACCCGAGAAGTCGGCTCCCGAGACGTAGTAAGTGCAGCTCGGTAAATACATATTAGAGCCGGAGATTCGCTCATCAAAATCCATATTCTGCTGTTGGAAACGTCCTACATTAATCCTCGCATAGTTCCTCCGCGGCGCTGCGCTCCAGTCACTTTGAGGCAGACTGGTGGAGCAGAAATCCTTAGACGTACAAGCTGACGTGGGGATCCATCTCTATCCATTCCTGAGGGCCAAAGCCATGTGACCACTGGCACAAAATGACAGATAGCCTACGCCTCAACGTGTATAGGCTATATGAGTCAATGCGTTTATAAAGCAGACCTTTGGAAAAATACTGAGAGGAAATTTTGCTCAGACCTATTTGGACAGGGCTAACTTTTTTTTAAAACTTATTTTAATCACGGGTTCTTTTCACCGTAGCAAGAATCAAATCAAATTTTACGCAAGTCTGCTTAACACGCCATTATCTTTTACCTTTAAGTGTGTTTTTAAACCCAACCCTCACCTTAACCCTAACCTTAACCTCTGAGGAGACTTTTTAAAGACCATGATCATATTTTTAGACCAAGGCAACACGATTTGAACTTTGGTATGAATGCTTAATCATTGTGCCACAATTAATATTTAATAAGCTAAACTACAGAACTCGAGTTTCATGAGTTTGGGCCTACATGACGCACATGCGTCAATTATTTCGGAAGCTACTTTAACCGATTCCATCCATTTTAAGTGATTTCATCATTGAGTCAGTGGCAGGTATGACATCGTGGTCTCACTGTGTGAATTTAATACAGCTCATCTGACTATATATATAGACTAATCTAGATCACAAGTGGTCGAGTAACGCGACTCATGCTGCACTTTTGTCAGGCATCAGTCCAGTTTGGCACCCGGGGAGAAAAAGACAATGGCCAAAGACAAGCATGGTTGCTATGTGTTTGATTGGACCAGCATTTTCAGGATCATTAAGGCTCAACTCTGTAGCTGACTTCATTATCCCCAAATGTAGGTTAAATCGCATAGTGGTTTTGTCCGTTTATACGCCTAAAAGTTGATATTTTAGAATGGTCTACGTTTAATTACCACTTGTGCTCGCACTGAACCATCAAAACCTGTGCATATTGCGCTTTAATCGCATGGTGGGTCGTCTGTTCTATCTCTGCAGAGCCCAATGTAAAGCTTTGGACAGGGGGCTATTTCCCGCACTCCCATCCATTTTCATTTGTCATCACTGCTGAGTAAGTGGCAACTTGTCACATATCACTAATCCTGTTATGCAGCCAATTTTAGAATTTAGTCCAAGTTCACTTTTCATACATCAAAGCCTGTGAATTTGTCATCTGCAGGGAAGCATTAGGAAACTGTGTAATATTTCATTTCGCCCAGGAGGTTGACTTCAACCTATTAAGCTTTATTCCAAGGTATGGTACTCATATGTGAAAGTGTTATTTATTTTGGTGATTAAAATATTTTTACATTATAAATTAGACGATGCGTCCTTTATTCAAAAATATTTAGTTATTCAGCATTTAGAGTTATTCAGCCACTCGAACCATTCAGGCCGAGGCTGCAGGAGTGACCCAGTTGTCACATTAAAGCTCCTTTCCTTCTCTCACACAGCAAGACGTTCAAACAGCTTCAGCCACAAACACATTGGATTACGCGGTTTAAGCCGATCCACTGAATGTGCAATAATGCACTAATATAAGAGAGACCGCTTTCATTAAGCATGTAAACAAAATGCTGGTGACCACTAACTGGATCTCATAAGGAGAATAAATGAGTCAATATTTAATTTTTCTTTATAGATCCACCTTATTCTATTAGCACGAAAATAGTCAAATAAACATTGCATTGTAATGTCATCTTAAAAGATCGGTTAATGTTGTGGGAAAAAAGGTTAATGTAAGTATTTTTTTATTTTGTTGATGTCATTTTTGACATTGTTTAGACAGAAAGTCAAGGCTGGTTGAGCTTTTGAGTCGCTTTGAAAGGTTCAGATGCAATAAAGTTGGAGGGGGGGGGATAAAATAAAAGCCCTGCGACCTCCGAGGAACTCAGAAGAATACATGTGATATTTAGGGCTATTCAGAGTTGCAGAAAAAAAAAAACAAAGGCTCATGGTAGGTGATGTGGCCGTTAGGCTGCTAAAGGGGATTTAAATAGTTTTCTAAATGCAGTTTTCTTTGTTTCCCAGAATTTTCCTCCGACACTTTAGGAGGAATGTGGTCTGCCTGTCTGTGTGTGCGCGCCTCCTGCCTTTCCTGACTGGACATACCACAAGGGGACATTTCCTAATATTTAGGTAAAATGTACCGGTTAAGATTTACATTTTAAAAAGGGCCCAATCTGTCACGTCCCTACTAAATAAATTACAGACCTATATTTGTATAATTGAAGATTATGGGGAAACTATGCATAATATATATAATGTTTGTAACCATTGTTGGAGTAAAGAAAAAAGCAAACAATATTAATTTATATGTAGCCTAGTGTATGAATTAATGGAGTTACAAATCAGTGACAGTGACAGCAGGTTTCAATTGTTGGTGTTTTCAATGTTGGTGGGTGTGTTTACATTTGGATCACAGGTTATGCCTTCAAAGAAAATTGTTGAAGGGGAAACCAAACAACAAAATATGTTTACATCCCATCACTTTTCTGATAGGCCTATTTATGGTCATTTGAAAGTATTTATAAAGAGCAAGCATAGGCTACTGCTACGGATTCATTACTCAAAAGAAAACCCCTTTTTCGACCGGTCTTTCAATACAATGACGCCATTGGTTGCAAGTTTTAAAATGACCCTGCAGACAACATATTTATTTTAAAATGACTGAAACACAGAATGGTGATGAAGACTAAAAGTGTTGAACTGAAACAAAAAGTATCCTAGGTTAAGTTTATTGACAATGAACTGTTTGGGTTAGTTAAGATACACTTATTTTTCATGCATAAGCCTCTAAGCACTTGTTGTGCGCCAAACCATGGCTTCTCAAGTTTGGGCTAATACACAAGGTAATCTGCTTACCACACAAACACGGTTCATTTACATTGAACTATGGTGGGATCCGAGAAAAGAAGTAGGCTAACTATGTGACAACAGTGAGGAAGGAAAAGAATTAACTTTAAACACAGATACCTGAGAACTAAAATAATTGAACGTTTGATGTCGTCAAGGTGTAAAGACAATGAACAGGAAAGATGGTGGAGTCTGAAAGCAGAGGGGCTTGACCGGAAGCACTGTAGGCCTCCTGTTGGGGGTTTATAGCTGAAGCTGCTGTAGAACACAACAACTTAAAAACCTAATAAAAACCTTCTGGATTCACAAATTCAAGCTCGCATTCATCAACGAATGTCAAGCAGATGGGATACTAATTGCTAAAGACAGCAGGTCTAACGTACAGTGGGCTCAAATTAAACCCACATCAATCACAGAACCTGTCTGTCTGTCTGTCTTTGAAGTGTGAATCCCCATTGCTATTGTTTTGTTGCCCATGTTGTAATATTAATAAATGCAGTTTTGTTGTTTCATATTTCTGTCACAAGGCGGCAATAGCTGCAAAAGAATAACTACAGTTTCACGTGGTGTGATGTAATATGAAAAAAAAAAACATTAAAATAAACTGCTGCAGTAGCCAGATACAAATATAAATAAACACACAATTTTATTCCAGAGTTAACTGCGTTTGGAAAAGAAAACATCCAACTCAGTCTCATTGGTGTAGGCCCACTGATTTATTTGTTAGTTTGTTTTGGGAAATAGTTTAATTTTCCTCAATGACATTTTTCATTTAATTGTAGCTATTTCATTCACAAGTTTAGGCCTAACTATTTTGGTTTTTGTCTTCAGTTCACTGCACAACGTTCAACACCACCCAGCCAAACAAACACACACACTGACACCGTATAAGTGACTTGTGAAAACGATCAGCTTTACACACACAAGATATAAATGGTTCATATGACTGTGTAGTTTTTCTTTTTTGTTGGTAAAGCAGCCCGTTTAAAGAAGTGAATACGTTTTTCTTTTCCTACACTGAACTTTATTGGCTCTAATTTCTTCCTTAGAAAATGGAAACGTTTCAAATTCAACAAGTCCCTGTTCACTTTAGGATTGTTATTTAATATTTTAGCTGTTATTGGCGCATTATCAGTGATGTTATGATTCATACAGCAGCACGCTTCAGCTTCAGGCCTGCATACGGGACATTTTGCAGTGAGGTGCATTAACCTGTTTGGCTGTTAGAGGGAGCAATGACACAGCACAACAGAGGGGAACCACATTAAGCATTCAGAGGATCTACAGGGGAAGGCTTCTATAGGGACTCAACAAGGTGGAAGAATATTTACACCAACATGACATCCCAAAACAAGGGAGGTAGTCGCCGCAGTCCAAACCGCTTGGGAAACCATTTCAAGCTTTTGATTACCTGTGTTAGAAGGCCCTTATATCCAGTCTATCAGCAGCCATGGCCTCTCTCTCTCTCTTGAGCAACTCGACAAACTTGCCTGCTGTTCGTTAAATCGCCGTTTGTGTGACTGAGCGGAGAGGGTGACGCTCACCTGATGGTGCTGCCTAGTTACTGTAACAAGTGATATATTTAAAAAAAAAAAATAAATTAAAAAAAAATAGATCCAACCGAATAGAATAGCCTGAGTGAAGTAGCATTGTAATATTTCATTTATTCGATTTTGGGGTTGTTGTTTATTTTAAAGAACTTTTGGGAGTATTTTACATTGCGTGTTTTTTGTTTTGTTTGTGTTTTTTGGTTCCAGCAATTAGGCCTGTGTGAATGAAGCCTTTAACCCACTCGCTAATAGGCTACTGCTATATATCGATGTGATTGTGATAAGATCATTTTGACACCATAATAGGCTACATAGGCCTACATGTTTTCATTTGGCAGGCCAAGTATCAGTATTGACAACTAAAAGAAAAGAGCTGTGCAAATGGACGGCGGATTAGCCGCGTCTGAGTTGATTATTTTCACAACAATTTTTTGTTTACGGGTCAGTTTTAAGTTAAATCGCCGTTTGTTCTTTAACACAAAATGATTGGTTCGATTCAGTAATAATGAGCATGAATTGGATCACATTTCTCAAAATTATAAGAGACGAAATTTTCAATCGCACTCACCTAAAAAAGTAGCCTATGAGCCTAAAGTTTGCATGTGCATGTGCCAAAGAGTTCAGAGTTTTGAACTAATACAAAGCTAAATATAAATAAAATACTTGTGATTAAAGGTACTAATAATAATAATAATAATAACAATAATAATAGTGGGTTTGCGCTATTTGTCAAATCTAATAATATCCCTTTATTTTTCTGTAGCGCTAAAACAATTTTAAAATGTTGACAATATAATAGATATTAGGTCACTGAAGAAATACGGTTTGAACTGTCAAAGTTGATATATGACACGTCTTTATTAACAATCGTTAAGATATTTAGGTATAAATCGGTAGGCTATTAACAAACAAAAATGCTTATGAGGTTAGAGGCAGATTTAGATGCATATGCTGTCTATGGGCAGACTGTGCTGACAGAGCATCGCCAAGAGATGGCGACATAAACGCTAAATGTCTGAAACCCACAGAAGGTCTCTCGTACAGGCCTGTTGGCCTAAATACAATATCATTACTTAGGGGACATTCTGTAGCCATGTGTAATTTTACCATGAAAGGGATCTGTAAATATCCTTGATCAATCAAGCAGCCACGTCCAACTTGGACTACAAAATATTAATGAAAATGACAAGATCACATTGTGTCTCTCAAACATTTATTGTCAAAAACTCTGGCTATTGCAGTCAAGAAAGGGGAGAACAGATAGTTGCAGTCAGAGAGTATTTACATGTTTAAATAAGCTAACGTTTTCAGAACTATTCTGTAAAATTATTTTTGACTGACAGGTCAGCCTGTTGATGGCGAGTGAAAACCCTGGGAAAAATGAGACAGTGACATGGGCAAAGTGTGGGCAAACCTATTGTAATGCTCATACTAGTTTCACGTTTGATAACGTTTCATCAGATACTGGCTTAAGGAACAGATAGAGGGAATTTATAAAAACAGGTCTGTGGCGTAAACTCTTTTCAAACGTCCAAACTGTTAGTTTAATTAGTTTATCTAAATAATTTAAGTAGCATATGTATACACCCAATAAGTGATGTAGGCTACTGTAGCTTATGCACGGACAGAGTCTGGAGATATAGCATATATATTTCTCTGTGGCATAAATGCTGAAAATATAATTAGGTCTTTCTGTTAATTATTATTTGTTTATCATTGCCTGTTTGCATCACAGACTGAACGTGACAGTTTAGCCGCCTATTTGTTTACCACTGCATCACAGTCTAAAGACAAAAGTTCTTATTGCAACTGATTCCAGGGGCTTCAGTCTTAATTTCTGGATTTTATTAAACGAAATAAAAGCGCAGGATTGATCGGGGTGTCTCATGCCTTCAAGGCAGAATGTCTTGCTGTCTGGTGAATATATGAAGGAGATCATGCATCCCTCGCAGAATCGCCTTGGTCAGTATGTTGCAAACCATTTCCGACCTGCTGTCAACAGGCCGCATCGACTGGTTCCAATTAAAATGTGAGGAATGAAATGTGTTGGTCAGAGTCGCTCTGGCGACAGAGGAACCGTTCACATAATGTAATAAATTATAGCACAGTTTTTTTTTTATTAAAGGCACGTTCATGTCCACCCTTCACCTTCTGTTTCAGTATCTCCAGAGCTAACTGGAGCTCTTGAATTTATTGACGACTTTCTTCTCCTTTACGCGCCTGTTCTGAAACCAGATTGTCACTTGTCTCTCTGTCAGATTTGTCTGCGCCGATATCCTCCTCCTTTTGTCCTTGGTGATGAATTTATTGGCGCCGTACTCCCTTTCCAATTCCTTGAGCTGCACCTTGGTGTATGGCACACGCTTCTTTCTCCCACGGCGGATAGAGCTGTCTCCGCCAGATATAGTGTCTGTGGAGGGGGGGTGGGGGTGGGGGGTGGTGCATGATCACATTTTAATCTGCTGAATTGCATCAAACGGAAAACGATGTAATTGTCCATTTTTTTCTTTTTCCAGGCACATTATTAACTGTTTCACATGCACTTGTTTTGCAAATCAAACTGCACATTCACATGAAAACATAGGCCTATGCATATTTCTGTGTTAATAAAACAATAAAAAATACCTTGTAACGAGGATTTCCACAGAGGATTTGACTGTGGCTGCTCCTTGGTGCAGTAAACTTGACCACTCCAACCATTGGTGATGGCCCATGGCTGGTAGGGCTCCATGGGCAACAGAGACTCGTGTCTTGGCTCAGATGGAGCGTTCAGAGCAGGGACGACAGGGACGTCCAAGTAGCTGGGCTGGTAAGGACCCGAGGAATAGCCCTGATAAAATGCGAATTCCTTTGCCCTGGTTGAGAACTCCTCACCAGAGACCGAGGAGTCCATGTATTTATCGCCATAACCAGAGGGCTGCGCGCAAGCCTTGACGCTGCCGTGTGACATCCTACATGGGTAATAACTGCTGCCAAAATATCCATAGGGCAAAGATGCATTGGGCGAGCTCTGAGTGGCAGAACAGGGGCTGCACTGTTTGCCAGGCTCCCCCATGCCAGAGACTGGCACCTCACTCGCAGTGTAGGTGGTGCTCGGAGCCAGCGAGGTTGGATGCGCTAACAAATTCCTGCACTGGTTTGCAGCAAAATTGCCTCCAGGAAACCCTTCCATGTTCTTGCTTCTTTCATCCAAGCCGTTGTCATAGAGAAACATCACCGGGTCAATCCAGTGCGAATGGAGGAGTAATGAAGCGGTCATAGCATGCCCTACATCGACACGACTAACTCTTTTTCAAAATCCCCTCGACTGAACAGAGACAGAGACTCAGGCAAAGTAACGATACCAACACGCCTGAGTGCATAAAGATCGCAAGGTTATTGGCCAGGGCCAAACACGTGATATGCAAAGGAGATGATAGACGTCCAGACCTCAGATAATGCATATCTGTGAAGATGCAGCCTACTGTACATCATAACCATGTTTTAGAAAAAGATGCCGTAGGAGGATTCCCCCCCCAAAGAAAGTGAACAAAGTCTGCAGTCTCAAACTGATTGAAACTGTGATGCAGAGGCCATCTTGTGTATGGTACGGGGCCATCACAATACGCTTATTTGATGAATTGTGTAATACAGGGCATGAGAGAACTAGATGACATGTGCTTTTAAGGCAAGTGACGCTTTTAAGCATAGCGATTACGCAGTTTAAAAAAAAAAAACAGACGGACGTTCTGTAGATCTTAAAAGTATATTACAACAGCATTCATGCATTTAGTCATCCTCACATTTGGCACTGCAATGTGTTAATCCAAACAAATGCTCAATGTCCACAAAATACCAAAAAGCATGCCACATTTTGGCTGCAATCTTCCTCTACTGGTTAGACGCGGCTGGAGGCCAAGGTCAAGTTGAAAGTTACAGTCTGGCCAAATAGACACTTCACGCCAGGAAACCCGAAGAGAAAACACTGCTAAATGCCGAAGAGGGAATTTCATCGACAGACTGTGCTCGGTTTTTAGACAAGTTTCATTAACTTCTCTTGTCTTTGGCGATAAGAAAAAAAAAATAGACTGGCATTACACGGTCAAAATCAAAGCTCAAAATGAATTATAGAGTAAAGTGAGTAAAATAAACCGTTCATCGTCATATGTTTCTATAGGTCTATTCTGCGTAAAATGCCTCGATAGGTGGGCTCTTTCTTTTCTCCTATGTAGAACGCAAAGCTAAAAACAGTCTACCATTTGGGGCACATACGGTATATAGCCTAAACAAATCCTTAGTGAGCATGCGTCTGTAGTGGAGGAATACAAATAAAATGTTGTATACGTTTTAGCCTATATATATGGCACTACCAGCACTCATTCATTCTACACATTCAGCTGTGTAGCAGCACTGTGAAAGACTGAAGAGGTGCGACGTGAGGGTTAAGATTAGTCTCAAACAAAATACTGTTTTAATTATCAGAATATTTTTTGTGTTTTACATTTCTATGGTGAGACCACAGAAGCAGAGACATGTATCCCTAACTAAATTTGAGCACCTTTTAATTTTTAATAAAGTTTAATAGAGTTTTCCCACCTTTTGAGGCTGTAAATCTTTATGGCCCAAGTTCATAGCTTGTAGGCAAGAGCAAATAGTGGTCTACATTTCAGAAAAAAAGCAATATGTTTTACGTTACTGAATAGGTTGATTTTTGATTTTTGTTTTTATTGCATTGTAATGATAAACGACTGTAGACAGAGTAAACGGCTTTTTTACTTAGCCTATACTCATCTAGTTCACTCCATTTTGGATAGAAGAATTTACCACTTTCTTAAAGTTTGCATGAAACCGATTTTGAAAAAGTGAGTGTTAGCTGAAAAGGAATCACCTCAGCACGCTGTCACACACATGAGAGGGCAGCTAATTTTCTAAACATATAGCAGCTGGTAGGAAATGTTATATGAGTGGTTAAGCCAGCTAAACAAGATGGTCCATGTCGAAAAACCAAATAGGTCACGAGTTGTTGATAAAGAAGCATTTGATTTGTTAATTTTATTTCCATTTCAATATGCCCTCCACACACACACATACTGAAGATTTTGTTATGGTAACCTGTTATTAGTGACAGTGGTTGAAGGCCAAACAATAATGATGCGATAATCTACACTTTTCATTAATTATTAGGCCTACACGCAAAAATTTGCACACACAGTCTGAAATATACAAATAAATACGACATAAAACATTTTGTTAAATTGTAATCAAATTAATTAAAAGGACAGGCTACATGTTGAGGTTCAGCGACTAATGGCTTGCAGGAGTTTGTATTTTGACAATAATTGGATTTGCAATAAGTTTGGTCTTGTATGTTTGCAGAACGTGTTTTACTAATTTTTTTTTAAATAGGTACTTTTCTTCTTCTTTTTTAACAATAGGCCAATAACACATACTGCAGTTACATTGGACAAGGCAGTTAGAAATGTAACCATTTCTAACAATGCGAAATGTAAAAAAAAAAAACTCGGACTTGTTGCACTATAGGGTACAATATGGATTAAGAACTATTTGAAACTAAAAAAACAGAAAATATTTTATGAAAAGTCACCTAGGATAAAATATCACCCTATCACAATGCACTAGTTAACATTTGCAACCTAAAAAAATGTCTTTTTGGTGAGATGTAGCATATAGCCTACTGTAGTTGCACAACTACATGCAAAACTGCATAGTATAAATGTGCATCACGGTGTTTAAAAATATAAACAAATAGATTGCTGATTCACTGTTTTATAAAGAACCAAACACAAATAAAAACAAAAAGATTGCTGAATGCAAAGCTTATTAAAAAGTGTTGGAGAAGCTATAAGCTGAGGGATGATGATGTCAGGCTGTGTCACATTCTGCTGCAGGCCTGAGACCAAAGTGCGGCTCTGTTTGCAGTACCTATCAAGTAGATGACAACACAGCTCTTAGCCTACAGTGCTTAATGGACTTTTTATGGGTTTGTCTTGTGATCGCATGACCTATGGCACCTTGGCCCCTCTGTGGCTCTTGGCAAACTAGATCAGAAACATGCCGGCCTCCTGGTCTGGCCTAAGTGGGGAGAAATGGCTGAGGCTGGCTGCATGATGCGACTGTCGGTCACAACTTTGTTTCAAAGTTGTGGAGCAGTAGGCAATATGCAATAAAAAAAAAAAAAAAAAAAAAAAAAAAAAAAAAAAAACTAAAATCTTCATTAGAGAGGATTTTTTAGCATCTGGATTGTGCATGTTGGATCATGTAATTCCAACTGGATAAAAAAAGTTGTGTCCTTTTAGTTAGGAACAACAGTGTCTCTTGCAACCCACCACTGAATCGGCTCTGCAGCCAAGCTCTTAAAGGCAGAGTTTTGTTTTATCGTGACTACGGAATCAGTGGCACGCTTTATGCAAACTACAACATTTGGAGTTATTTAACTTAGTGCTCAGAGAGAGAAAATTGTATAGTGGGTGTCCTAATACAATGCATTTAGAATTTAAATAGCCATTTTCCTTGCCAGAATTAGTATCCTTCCCTTCTCTGTCTGGTATTTGGCAGCATTTACATGCAAGTTTGTGGACTGCATAAAAAACTGTCCCTTTTGACTCTTTGACAGAAATTCCAACAATAACTGAAATAATGGCATTATTAAAACAAATCAGCAGCAATCGATAACTAAATGTTCGTTTTAAAAACGACTGTTAATATTTAAGTTCACATCCAAATCCAGAAAAGAAAAGTGGATGAAATTTAAAGCAAGTTTAAGACATCACAATTTGTCTTTATTTCCTAGGATATGTCATCATATGTTAACACTCTTATCTCAAACTAACATTTCCAATGTCAAGAGAAATAACGGCCATAAACAGGAAAAAACCAAAAAACAAACAAAAAACCCCCCCAAAACACAGCAGCATTAAGAAATGATCACAAACAATAGACAAATATGTGGAGACTAAACTGTATTGCAGCTGTTTAGCCTAATAGAGTTGTCTTCTTAACACCACAGATTCCCAGATTTATTTTAAGAGCAACCTCTGCAGAGCTACCAGTGCTCGACAGTCTGCTGATCTTTTGGATCCTCCATGTATCTGACAATTCACTTGCTTCTAAAAACTGAAAGGAGTGTTGCATTTAAAAAAAACATGATTTCCTAAAGGTGAGAAGTGCACACATGATCTGTCACTTTGTGTTGGAACTCTGTAGGAATCATGCCTTTCACAACTTTGAAGAGAGAAGTGAAAAAAAAAAAAAAAAGGTCCTTGGGGCAAAATGCGCACCAAGTACACTATGTTAGTCCTGTGAAGCGCCTGGCCTGGCAAGGCTGTGGACGGGGTGGAGGCTGACATTACTGGCCTTCCTCATCACGCAGAAACTGGAATACGGAGGAGAAATCTTTATTGGCATAACCACGTGCGCACATCATACGGTACATCTGATGGGCTAAGGAGCCGAGGGGAACAGGAGTCTTTGTGTTGGTGGCTGTGTTCTGTGCGAGGCCTAGATCCTGAAAAAGAAAAGCAAACATACATTAGAGAAACCAACAGAGCTGAAAATTAAACTCTAAAACCAAAACCACCAGTCCACACACACCAGAGAATTTTTCTTTATGTTGTAATAATATGGGCATGACTCCCTTTTAAGAGGAACATAAACTACAGCTGAACAGTTCACTGCATCATTTTAAGTGGTGTGACAGAGATTCTTCTTTAAGTATTTCAAACTCCCCGTCACATGCAGGATACATGACACAGAAATAAGTCTCATGATAAATCTGATACATACATACAAAGAGTATATGAATGACAACAATCCACTTAAAGCAAAACAAACACATTTTTGTATCGTTTTGTTCCAAAAATATTAGGGCTAATAAGAACTAATTATTTCTCCACACTAATTAGATGAAACATAACTATTAAAAGGTATAAAATATACTTTACTTCCTCATATTTGTGATGACATGGCAACATGTACAAACCTAAAGATTCATTTTTTGTGGTAACACTAATACTTAAACACAATTGCAGAAGGAGCAAATAAAGTTTAGTATAGTTCAACTGGTCATCAAACTGACCTTAGCCATCAGCTGGGTGCCAAAGCCTCCTTGGTAGTTATTCCCAGACGGGACTCCCTCCATGACACCAGGCACAGGGTTGTAAGTGTCACTGGACCAACATCGACCTGAACTCATGTTCAGGATCTTGGCCAACAGTTTAGGATCAAGACCAAGCCTGAGTGAAAACAAATTCCATGTTGATACACAAAGTGTATTGCTGCTGCATCTATCGCTATGATTTAAAATGACTGCAAATATGCTGTTATTTGTAACCAAGATTGTGTTCACCTGATTCCCAAATTCATTGTCTCTGAAGTCCCTATCATTCCAATGGCTAGAAGCATGTTGTTACAGATTTTAGCAGCCTATAACAAGATGACAGAATACTAGCATTCAATAACTTTGACACCACATCATTTTAACTTAAATTTTGGATTTCATGAAACAAGTGACAAACCAAGTACAAAGACACTTGAATTCCTATCTTTACACATGCAAAAATAAGAAAAAATTAAATATCTACTCATACCTGTCCAGTTCCAACTTGACCGCAGTACACCACATTAGCTCCCATGCAACTGAGAAGTTCTTTGGCTGCAGTAAATTCCTCCTCGGCTCCTCCAACCATAAAAGTCAGTTTACCCGAACTGGCAGCACCCACACCTGGGAATGGGAAATCGAGCTTACATTCAATGAACCATGTGCAAGAATTCAAAGACTGGTAGTAATTTCGGAAAGTTTTATCTGAACAAAAGGCAAATATATGAATTAGCTCAAAGTAATCTTTGTTAATCATATAGCAGTTACCATCATTTTATAATCCAAAAGTATGGAAAAATTTGTGGAATTTTTTCATGTGGCAACAAAGAAATACACATAAAAAAGGGCTATCAAACTACAATCAGGAGATAATGAAATAAATATGTTTACACATCTTTGTTGCATGTTGCTCTCAACGTCTCTAAACCCATTTCCTGTCAGCTCTTTATTGACTCTCTAATACAAAGAAACTTTGTTCATTTGGCTGGAAAACATATCTAAAGAACAGATTTGTCTCTGAGCATAATCCAGAAGAAATTAACTGTGGACATGTCTATATGACTTGTAGTTTTGGAGTGAAAATGGGAATTTCCATCAGTGGTTTGGAACTACAGGGACTTTTCACTTTGAATGTAAGGGACCGATTATGTAGCAATTAATCAAAACAAAATTACGATGTGCCTCAAATAAAAACACAAAAAACAGTATTGCATCTAAAGTTATGCTACATACAAAAGTATAAAATTTAAAAACTTGAATATACCAGATTAAGGTGATGTACCAATTAATAGGGAACACTCACTGCCATTTAGGTATTCAAAGCAAGTCTGTCTAGTATGTCTTTAAAAAAATATGAGGACAATAACCTATAGCCTGTTCTCCCTGGGTAAGTCAGTCAAAAGCTTTGGGACACAGCTGGAAAAAGTTTGGTCAGCCCTTGTCTAGATTTAAGAACTGCTGTATCATGATCTGTACATTTGATGGTGCATTCAGGTTCACATGTGGTTAAAGCTCAGTGATATCCAATAACCAGGTGCAAGCCACATGGGTGCCAAGAAATTAACCAACATAGTCTTATAATTAATCCTAAAGTTTACAGGAAGCTAATGGCGAGAGGCCAAGAAGGGCGTAATACGTTTCCCCCTCCCTAGTCCTCATGACCAGCAGCATTTTCTACTGGAATTTAGAATGACTGTGCTGCTGGAGACAGGTGGGAATGACAACAGTCACGGTGAGAAATAACGCTGCTAATGGTTTCAAACATACAGAATAGTGGCCATAAAAAAGAAATAAGATGTAAAAAGGAAAACATCAAAGTGACACAGATTCACAGTAACAATATATCAAAATACTGTATGATCAGTAGCTTTGTTGCAACAGATAACTTCAACTTCTGATTTGGTGATCGAGAATTTCAAGCCAGTTATCAAGTTATCTGCATAAAACTCACTGATAGTGCCAGTGAATGACTTGTCCAAGAGGTGACATGCAGTACAGATGGAAAATAAATTTAAAGTTGAATAATTTAGGTAATCAACTACATATGGGAGGTGCGTACTTAAATAAAATATAAACAACTTAATTTTGACTGAATCTATGATTGATCATTTGCATAGTTGAAATATGAAATTAGGAATATGAAGTTGTGTCCCAATCTACTCTTTCATTTCTAAAACAAGCTTAAAAAACACAAGATAGAAAATACCCTCATAGTAAAAAACCATAAAGATCTGTACACAAGTGGAACAAACACGGAAACTGTCAGCAGCCGAAACATTCCTCTCTGTGCAAATGCTAAACCTTCACTGACATATTTAAAATGAGAAGCAAGAAGCACAGACTACTGCCTAAATGTTGAGTATTTTGGAGAAAGAAAAAACCCATCTAACAAATACCTAACCAGCAAACATTTTCATCAAACATAATCAATTTTCCCCATTACAGATGTCCCAAATACAATCCTCTTCCTGGAAATTCCCATAAACAAAAGTCTCTTCTTAAACATTTGTCTTCTCTACCACAGGTTCACTCATTTCTATTTCAGTTATTACAGACCTTTTAACTCTAGCCTATTTTCCAGCTTAAGGAAAAATGAAAGATGGCAGTTATCTCATCTGGTCCTCTCACACCAAGAACCAACTATCAGACACATGCTGACTCAATTATGTCCCCACTGTCATGTGTGCTTTTATGTTTAAACATTTAACCACACTGGATTAAACAGTCACTACCCATGCCACGGTACTTCTTTTGATTACTGTCTGACCACGGGAGAGGTTCAAAAAGAAGCTAAATCCTGGTGATTGACTTGATGTATCAAAGTATGACATACACTTCAGTTTGCACTAGTTAAACTGCTGTCACCGCGCACACACACACACACACACACACACACACACACACGTTCAAGGCAGAAAGCTGGACAACTGTAATCCATGTGCACTACCACAGGAAGGAAGCATATAAATCATTACTAATCTTTAGGGCCAGGGTGTAAAATGGACCAAAATCAATCCAAAGAAAGTGGCTGTCCAGACGTTGACAATGCTAAGTTCAAACAAACTTTTTTGTGCGGACCCCCAAGAAAGTTAGGCAGCACACACTTTACAGCTAGGGGAACATTTGTGCAGGAAGAAGCTGCTCCTGCTCCTCCTCCTTAAATCGATGCTGTTGGTGCTCTTTATCAACTGTAACTTTAGCAAAGAGCAGCATAATCCCTTCCATCCCTTTAAGACCACAGTGTACCCATCTTCTGATGGCTACTTCCAGCAGGATAATGCACCATGTCACAAAGCGCAAATCATCTCAAACTGGTTTCTTGAGCATGACACTGAGCTCAAAGTACTCCAATGGCCTCCACGATCACCAGATCTCAATCCAATAAAGCACCTTAGGGATGTGGTGGAACGGGAGATTCACATCAATTGCAGCAGCAGCGTGATGCTATCATGTCATCAATTTATGTTCACCCATTTATTTCAGTGAAGGTGGACTAAATGTTGTAAACACCTTTCAGCATAATGCAATACAGTTCACTGTGCCACAATGGCCTGCACAATGAACAAAGTCAAAAAATTTATTGCAAGGCCTTTGTATTAGGCTGCACTATTTTTAGCTAGGTGAAGGCTACCTGATAACCAGACAGCAGTGTATGTTTTTCAAGATCAGAAAGCAAATTTTATTTTTTTAATACACACACACACACACACTTATAGTATAACACACATATTTATAGTATACACACACGTCACATTTTTGTAAATATTTGATTATATCTTTTCATGTCACAACACAAGAAATGTCACTTTGCTACAATGTAAAGCAGTGAGCATACAGCTGTAAATTTGCTGTCCCCTCAAAATAACACATCACACAGCCATTAATGTCTAAACTGCTGGCAACAAAAGTGAGTACACCCCTAAGTGAAAATGTCCAAATTGTGCCCAGAGTGTATTATTATAATATAACATTTTGTTTGGCCACATTATTTTCCAGCACTGCCTTAACACTCTTGGGCGTGGAGTTCACCAGAGCTTCACAGGTTGCAAATGTAGACCTCGTCCACTCCTCCATGACGACATCATGGAGCTGTTCGAGACCTTGCACCCCTCCACCTTCCGTTTGAGGATGCCCCACAGATGCTCAATAGGGTTTAGGTCTGGAGACTTGCTTGGCCAGTCCGTCACCTTTACCCTCAGCTTCTTTGGCAAGGCAGCGTTCGTCTTGGAGGTGTGTTTGGGGTCGTTATCATGTGGGAATACTGCCCTGCAGCCCAGTCCCCGAAGGGAGGGGGTCATGCTCTGCTTCAGTATGTCACAGTACATGTTTGTGTTCATGGTTCCCTCAATCAACTGTAGCTCCCCAGTGCCGGCAGCACTCATGCAGCCCCAACATGACACTCCCAACACCATGCTTGACTGTTGGCAAGACACACTCATCTTTGTACTCCTCACCTGGTTGCCGCCACACACGCTTGACACCATCTGAACCAAATATGTTTATCTTGGTCTCATCAGACCACAGGACATGGTTCCAGTAATCCATCCTTAGTCTGCTCGTCTTGTCAAACTGTTTGCAGGCTTTCTTGTACATCATCTTTAGAAGAGGCTTCCTTCTGGTTGTTGCAGACCAATTTGATGCAGTGTGCAGGCATATGGTCTGAGCACTGACAGGCTGACCCACTGCCCCGTCAACCTCATCAGCAATGCTGGCAGCACTCATACGTCTAGTTCCCAAAGACAAAATCTGGATATGACGCTAAGCTCGTGCACTCAACTTCTGTGGTCGACCATGGTGAGGCCTGTTGGCAATGTTCTTATAGCCTAGGCCATCTTTATGTAGAGCAACCATTATTTTTTCAGATCCTCAGACAGTTCTTTTCCATGAGGTGCCATGTTGAACTTCCAGTGACCAGTATGAGGGAGTGTGAGAGCTATAACACCAAATTTAACACACCTGCTCCCCATTCACACCTGTGACCTTGTAACACTAACGAGTCACATGACACCGGGGAGGGAAAATGGCTAATTGGGTTACATTAAGGGCTGTTTGATGTGTTATTTAGGGGGGACAGCAAGTTTACACTGTTATACAAGCTGTACACTCACTACTTTACATTGTAGCAAAGTGTCATTTCTTTAGTGTTGTCACATGAAAAGATACAATCAAATATTTATCGTATTGTATATTTTATCGTGATGTCAAAATTTTATCGAAATGTAAAATGTACCTCCTGATACAGGTGCATCCATAAAAACTGCTCCCATCTTCTCAGCAGCAGCAGCCATCTCTTTTGAAACAGCTGGGTCAATGGTACTGGAGTCAATGAGTAGGGAGCCCTTCTTCACCTTTCTGTTGAGAAAAGTTTTAGACAATTTAGAATCAGGCTTAAATCCCTGAGGTTATTTTGCATGTACTGAAAGAAAAATCCAAGTGTACTTGAGAATGCCATTTGGTCCAGTGTACACGTCTATGACATTGGGACTAGAGGGGAGCATGGTGATAATGCGGTCAGCCTTGTCCGCTACCTCAGCAGGATTATCCACAATCTGAAAAACACACAAAAGCACAGGATAAGAGGAGAACAGGTGGAAACTTTTAAAATGAAAAAGGCTTGCGTATATTTACACTCCCACCTGAGCACCCAGCTCTTGCACTTCCTTGCAGGACTCCGGGAACACATCTGTAGCAATGACTGGGTATCCGTGCTTCAGCAAGTTCTTTGCCATTGGGTTTCCCATATTGCCCAGACCAACAAACCCGACCTGTGTCTTTGAGGCCATAGACCTTGTGGAGACTACAACATAACAGTGAAATGGATCAATGATAAGACACAGTATCTTTGTCTCAGGGAAAAAAATTATTGTCTGCTTGTCATTAGTTCTTAGCTCATTTTCCCGCAACACTGTTTAATGTAGGTGTAATCTCTTAGGTATTAATTAACTTTGTAAATAATTAAAATATTTTAAGTCTCTAATCCACGTTCAGACATAATGTATTAACATAAAGTCAGAGTGTTCTACCATTTGTTTACCCACATACTGTATGACAATACCTTGTGCAAACTGGAAGGACACACGCACAAGATACATAATAAGGATTGGACGAATAGTTTGGCCCACTTGCCCCACTCAGAAGCTCCTCTGTTTAAGTGGCTACAAAGAGACTTTTCCATCTTGCTACAAAAAAAATGACTTGACAAAGTGCACGGTACTGACATTACATAATGTTCCTTATATAAAAAGTCAGGAAACAGTAGGACACAATAGCATATATGCTGACAATTTTCACCTTCAGCGTTTTGAAACAAACGACCGAACAAAACGTAGGGTTAATTTTAATAGAAACGCTTCATAACCAGCAGACTGTGAGCTGAAGCCGCTGCAGCAGCAGCTAAACCCAGTCTACCAAAAATATACTCAAACTTATCTTCCAACGTTTCAAGCAAAGGTGGTGTTTTCAAGTCACAACGAGCCTTCAAGTAACAACTTGAGCTTCTAAAGTGAGCGCAGCGACGTGCACAATGCATACACTGTCTCCGTTTGTTCTCCTTACCGAATGCAAAGTCAACATGCTTGCAAGACCTTCCAACTAGGTACCGAGAACTTCTCAACACAGCGGCCATGCTTCTTTCCTCTTGACCTTACGTGTGACGTAAGATTACGTTACGTACATTAATGGCAGTTCATCCCTCCAATCAATGAATAGACCTGCACAGCATCGCCTCCTAAATTCTGCCACTGAGCTGTAGAGGAGGAGGGTTAATGCTTTTGCATCAAAAGATTTGTTACATTTCTTTTATAGTGGGCATGTTTATGACTTTACATTTCCCAACAGTGATATGAATGTAAAATGTGATATGAATAAAGCTCACTGGTTGGTTTCCAGCACGTCTCCCAAAAGCTCCGATTGTGAGGCTGTAGATCCTGTCCACACTGGTGGGAGAAGTATTCAGATCCTTTACTACAATAACACAGTACTGAAACAAAATTCCTGCATTCAGAACTGCGCTAGTAAGTAAAACTACATAAATATTATCAGCCAAATGTACTTAAAGTATCAAAAGTAAAAATACTCATCATTTCTGTATTTCATTATTATTACTGCTTTTGATGTGTAAGCATTTAATATTATAGTTAGCCGGGGTGGAGCTAATTTTAACTACTGGTAGTCTAAAATGCACTATATTTCACTAAAATCGTTTAGTTAGTTACACTCCACCACTGCTTATAGTTATGTAAGTTACTAATGTGATCCTTTAAATTATGTACTTGAAAAGGACCCAATTTTTAATTTTAACTCTATGATATTTGAATCTTTATTATCTGACGTCAGTTTTTCAGTCTCGTGCAATTCCCAAGCTGACCCCTTTTACCGGTAGTGACGTAATGTTGTTATTATTCCAGGAAGAGGGTCCGGGAAAGCACTGAACTGCGTCAACAATTGTTTTTATGATACATTCGGATTTTAGCTGATGTATAACATGGCAACTAGGTATGTATACGGTTTATTTGATAAATGTGACTAACCACACAACGGTTGTTGATATTCCCTCCGTTTGACAAGTGTTTTTGAAGCTACTTCGAGAGACAGCTTTGCTAACGTTAAGTGTTTACTTTAGCTAACCGTGTGCTCCAGTTGATAGCAGTACTCTCTAGTTAGCTGCTCGGTTTTTCGTTAAGGGCGTTGTAACGTTAACTCAGCGTTTTATATAGTAAGTTCAAAGTTAATATTTTGCTCGGTAGTTTATACTTTTATTAAGAACACATGTATATTTGCCATGCGGTTAACTGATGATTTATCTAGTAAAGTATGTAACTAACGCTAGCCAGCTAGCTGCATAGCTAAGTTAGCCAGATATGATCACTGTTTTCACATTAGGCCTCGCCTCGCACCGTGTAGTTGTCTATTACAGCCATTTCCGTCGACTTTTGCCAAATTATTATTTTGCGTTATATATCTGATTGACAGCTTCGGTGATGCCTGTAGATGACAACACTGTTCAGAGTTACCGATCATCATCCGAGGAAATGTAGTGAATGTTACAGGCCTAATTACGTCGGACAAAATTATATGAGCTAAGGCCCAAATGGAAAATCTACCCTAAAGTAGAACTCGCGTTAATCATGTGGCCATGTTTTTATTAAAGTAAGCTGTATGAAGGAGAGTTTTTCTCTGCTGTCATCGAATTTATTTCGAATGTGGTGGCACTTACAGTATTTAAGGTGAATATACCTGAATATAGAGTGGTGTAAACAGGCAATTCTAGGTTAATACTACTTATGGTACTGAAAGTAAAGTTATCTTGCCAAATAATGATTCAAATAGGAATGAATGTAACCAGTTATATAACTAAGAGTCCTAATGTTTCAGGTGTAAATAGTTAAACTAAGCTGTGCTTCATCAGTGTTTTCAAAGGAATTTCTGTATTACTAAATTCAGTAAAATAAAATTAAACCATCTATTAATCCTTATGTATTGCATTTCACTTGTAGTCTGGTACTAAAGGGAATGTAATCAGAAAGATAAATACTTGAAAAAAGAAAATCCCCTGAACAGTCCTAAGTATTTCAACTTTGTTAGTAGATATTATTTATACCACCTAAGATTGGTCTATTTTGTCATTTGGGACAGCTGGAAAGAATTGCTGTCAACTGAATCTTGAGGACACCATATCCTACAATCCTTTGCATACCTGTTATCATTGTAAATGTGTTTCAGCATTTACAACATTTACACATGAAATTTTACATGTCAATGTATGTAGCAACAATATCATTAACCTGTTGCTTTGTTTGTCCATAATGTAATGTCCAATATGTTTTAATTTTGGTAGTTAAAGGTCATAACTGTACGGTGCTGTAAACTTGGGTGTCATGGGCCTTTCCTGGGTTTCCCACTGACAAATTACTATTTTGATGATCATTGGAGAGTCACTCGCTGGACTTCCTGACAGTTCCCGTGAGACTAAACAGTGTCACATGGAGAGAACACACAAGTCCATTAGCCCAGTAGTCTACCAACAAATGTATACATTTGTTGAAAATCCATCCATCCATCCATTGTCAACCGCTTATCCTGCATAAAGGGTTGTGGGGTTTGTTGAAAATGTAGATTTGAAATTTGCTTTTTTGTAGGCAAGTTCCTTCAAATCAGACATTTCTTAAATTGGGACAGAGATTGCATGTGCTTCAAACATGTCATCTTTGTTTGCATATTGAGCAAGGAACCCTTCAACCCCTCCCCGCTGGTTAAAAATGTTCAAATGATATTTATATTCTGAATAAATCTATTCAATGCTTAAACATATTGGCTTATATATTAATACAATCAAAGGTAACCATGTTTGCCATGATCTTGTATTGTCACTAGCAGACATCTGTTTACTGTAAATATACTTAAAAGTTTGTAATTGTTTGCTGTTTTTATTTTATGTATGTTTGAACCGAGGAAACCATACTGCATACCATATACGAACACCATATGACTTAAAATTAAAGATAGAAATGTCCATGTACTGGTTGACATTCCTTAAAGGCTTAAATGATTGCCTTATAGTCCTGTATTTGGGTCTAATGAGAAAGTACAGCAGATTGGGATGGCAAATGTTAGAAAAGACAATTGAATATGCTTGTCTTATGTCTTAATATATCTTGCTTCACTTATTCTCATTCTTTTAAAAGAATGATATTTTAGTTGTTTCTGTTCTGTTTCTAATCATATATTTTGTTGTTTCTCCTGTGTAGCCACTGCTGAGTGATTAATGGAACTGTTCCTGGACGGGACTTTATTAAGCAACAACATGGACACATCAAACTTTGCCCACGTCATCTTCCAGAATGTGGGGAAGAGTTACCTGCCCCATGCTGCACTTGAGTGTCACTACACCCTGACGCAGTTCATCAAACCAAATCCAAAGGATTGGGTTGGCATATTCAAGGTGAATAACCATTCAATCTATTATGAAAGCCTTTAAAGGAAACACACTACATAAATAAACATTATGTTTATTAATAGTTAAAGCAGCACAATCATTACGGTATGTATTATGGTGTCTAGAGAATATTGTGTATGATGTATTGGATGGTAAAGATTTTAACATGCTGTATGATAACTCAATTTGTACAGTGGAGCAGTGACATCTTGGCTATCTAAGCATGACTTCAAATCTATGAATGAATACTTTGTAGATGTACTTCAGGATTTTATTTTGCAGAAATTACAGTACAGAGGTTTGCTAAAAAGGTGGGAACAAAGTATTAAAGAAACATTATGTAGTATTTTTATCTTAAAATAGCAGCTTCAGAATCATTTTGATGGTACACTGATTTGTAATAGTGAGAATTGTGTCTCTATCATTGCCACTCTAGACCCGGTGTGCATGCTAGATGACAGTATGTAAGATTGGCAAGATATGTATCACGAGAATGCTGTAATGCTCTACAGCACCACATCACCCCAACAAAACTCTTCAGAAAGCAAGCTATAAGAAGAAGCAAAAAGTATAATATACAATCTATGTTCTTTTGGAAGAAACTAGCTCACTATTCTCAGTATGGACATCATGGCAGAGGCTGCAAAGAGACTGAAGAAGATGTTCTCGGAGGAAGCGATTAAGAGAAAATATCGGCCTGGCTTTAACTTGTTGGCGTGAGCTAAAAGAACTGAAGTGATGCAGGACAGAGTAGTATTCAATAATAACTTATTAGCTTACTTGCTATGTCTTGTGGTGTTATGCCCACTTGATGTTAGCAAACTCACTAGATAACACACTTAGACATCAGTAACGTTTCTGTAGGTGCTCTTGTCTTGGTTGCTTTCTAGCTTTGTTGGCTAGTTTGCCACTTAAGGGTTCAGTGTGTAAGATTTAGTGGCATCTAGTGGTGAGGTTGTGAATTGCAACCATCCATCCAGTCTGCCACTGCCCCCTAACCTTTCTCAGAGCATAGGACAACTACGGTGTCTCACACAGCACAAAAGGTCTCTCTTCAAGAAATGTCAAGAAATGAGGGTTCTTTAGGTATATTAAGAAACTATATTTACTTAATTATTCAGTAAAACCATGTATTCTTGTGACTTGGCAACTGACAGACAACATGGAAAATGTAAGCCAAGAGTGTGAAGCACTGTCACTGTTTCTGCACCACAGTCCATTATAAGCCACGCATTAATTAAAGTTTATACAAACATTGACAAGGGAAACACATTCATTCTCTCTGTGATTACGGACCGTCGCCAAAACTGCCCGCCAACAATAATATCTGGTATGTACGGTGCTTTGATAGCAGCAAAAAATATAAATAAATAAATGCTTTGATAGCGGTGCTGAAATAGATTTCAGTCATGACAGCAAAAGTTACTCACATAATCCCTTACTCTTTAGTGTTTTTGCCTACAAAATAAAAGTGCGAGAAGCTTGTTTACTGCAATGCAGTAAATAAGTCCTGTGCCTTACCAACTGAGCTAACTGAACAGCATGTCTGTGTCTTAATATTATGGCTTATATTCTCATCCACGATCTAATGGTTGAAAATATTTCTCTGATGCAAAACTTATTTGCCGACCCTGCAGTATATTATTACTACTACTTCTTCTAACGTACATATTCAATATAGTGACGGGTGTCTGCACTGTTTGAATTCTAGTAGTAGAACAAGAAGAACTTGGTGACGAAACGCATTCTGTAGCGCTGCTGTCTGTTTTCAGCTACTGTAGAAACATGAGTATGCAACGTGGCGACGTCCATGGAAGCGGGTGCCCGCAGTTATGTAGATATAAATGTCTCATTCTAAGGTAATAAAAACATAATGGTTTATTATATTTTTACACACCACTGAAAACATAGTTATGGATCTTATATTGCATTTCTGTCGAGGGATCCTCAGAAATATTACACACTGAACCTTTAAGTTTCAAGCAACATTATGCTGCTGCTGCTGCTGGTGAAGAGCAGCGCCAGTGTGAGTCAGAGACTGGAGAGCGGGCAGCATAACCGGCATCAGCAGCCTCTGAGAACGGAGAGATTGCGAGTGGAGCCATTGTAATGTTTATTTGAAATATGAGCGTGGTGTTGGGAATGAATCATTTTGACCTCCACCACACTTGAGTGTCCCACATGGATCTTGTTATAGGAGCAAATTAAATCAAATAAAATGGCAGTAATTTATTTTAGCCTCATCTGTAGTGAATCGTAGATGTAGATTGAAGCACATGGCTCCAGTCTGTCCTAGACCAACATTTATTTTTTCTACCAGAGGTAAGATGGAAACTGAGATTAAATCCTGATCAAAAAAATCTAACTGCCGTTTTTTAGTGTGCTTCTAGTGTTAAGAGTCAGAAATATACTTATCATGCACTTCCTCTTGTAGCATACTGTAATCCCATTAAGCCAGCCAAGACAAATTGTTGCAAACATTTGTCTTTGTAACAGTGATGAAAACTTTAATATTTATACGTTTTCTAAAAAACACTCATTATACTTAGTGTGTGTGCTATTCATGATATTTTTGGGGATTTGGGAAGTGGATGAATACAGATATATTGCTAAGCCTCACTGGGAAATGGGGTCATGTTAGGCTACTGGGGGTGGATCAGATAATGTCTGGAGGCTCTTTAAAGACTGGATACAGCTGGATGCCACATCACTTTGTGTTTAGCCTCAAGATAGGCACCGACTGGCAGGATAGATCTTTAAATCACTAATTTCTCGAGACTCTGAAACACAGAGCTGAGCTGGAAAAGATTGAGTGCAGGATCGTAAATCGTGTACATGTTCCTGGCAGTACTGACAGATGAGACATTTGGTGCCAAGTTCTTGCATTTGTATGCAACAGAGATACCTGGATACACTGCATCAGTGTTACCTCCCTAACACACATTTATTTGCTATTGGCTCAGAGTCAAGCAGAGCAAATTCTGCCTTTGATTGTTTGGAGTGCTACCACTTACTCAGGGTTTTTTATCTATATGGTATGCTTTTTATCTGACTATAGTACATGTTCCAGATATGTCTAGTTATGTGATGCTAGAAAATGTATAGTGTGGTCGGTTGAAATGTGTGAAACTGCCAATAAGTTAGTTTGAAGAATTATACCTTTGAAGAATTATGACTGAAATGAAAATTATTTTCTAATTTGTTTTCACATGTCAGCCTGAAGCCATTTCCAAATGTTTCAAATTATACGCTTTTACTTGGCAAGTTAAACAAAAACTAAATTTGACGATAGATCGATGGGAGATCGAGGTTCTTGTTTGCAGATGGACAAAAGCTGCCTTTGGCCCAGCATTCACCATGCTGCGTGATGCAAGATGTTCTCGGCTAGGTAGAGGAATGTTGTTGGGACAGGTTGTCAGAGTGGCCTAGGAGAAAGCAAGTACGGCTTTATAATTAACCTGTCTCTGAGCACAACCCCTGTGTGATTCATGAACAACTCCCTCCCGAATTTATACAGTCTGACTGGCACATAGACAATAGATTACTTCCTGTCAGTTTTCTTGCGGAAGTATGACTTTGCTGGAATTCTGGTGAAATGATCAAACTAAAATAGTCACATTTTGTAATTGCTTGTATCTTTTTGTAGATTTTACTCTTGCTGGGTTATCGCTTCAGTCACTAGTCAGGTTTTTAAAAAAAATGTTTTATTGTGGCTGTACGCCATGTCTACCTCCTGTCCTCTTATTTATATACATTGCAGACCAGTCTGTTGTAAGTGAAAGAGTTCCTCAGAGTTTTCACCCACCGCCACCTCTGCTGCTCTAATGAGTGGACTGGTAAGGGCTAGCCTTCAGTAATGACACTCACTAACTAGGTGCATGTTTTAATTGCTTCCTGTCCTTTACTGCTGGAGGCTGAAACTGCACTGGTAACAACTGGGGGTTTTTGGAGCACCAGGGCCTTCTATCTCTGGCTCTGATGAACACTTGCAGTATTGTAGCTGTAGGCTGTTTGTACACAGGTGAGAAAAAAGCCTGTCTACATCAAAAAATACATCTGTTGCAACTGTATATATTTAAACGTGATCTGTCTGCATGACTATTTAAAATATAATATGGGGAAAACTTCACACGGCTATGTTCTGTGGCAGAGGCTAGTATATAATAGGCTGGTTTGACTGGGCTTGTTGTGGATTCATGTGTGTGCCTGAACGTGCCAGCTCAATGTGACTCTGATTTTGTTTGACAGTTTTATGGCACCAGGCTGAAGTTATGGATGTATTTTCTGTACTCCCCCTTCATCAGCCATCAGTTAACAACACATAAAATACAGATAATTACATTTTGGTTTTCATTTTCAAGTCACCTATGTATAAAATTTTCACCTATTTTCCCTCTTCCTGTTAAAAGTGAGTTGTAGCTACATTTCCACAGTTAGGCTTGTTCATGACAAGGGCCAGGCCACATGCACATGGTGACTAGGAGCTGGAGTGGTTCACAGAATTGATAATTTTTCACAGTAGGCAATAGTCCTGGTCTAACACTATCGTCCCAACATAGATTGAAAACCCCATGATTACTGTAATCAACCGGTTAGAGATATTTTAGTGGCACTGTGTGGATTCTAGGAAGTCTCCCTGTTAATCCTCCATTGTTATTATCCAACACTGATGTGGTGAGAACGTCTGGTTATATGGATTCCCCACTATGTCTCACAGGTTGGTTGGAGCACAGCGAGAGACTATTACACATTCTTGTGGTCGCCTCTCCCTGAGAACTACGTGGAAGGCACCGCAGTCCACAGAACAGTGGTCTTTCAGGGTAAGATCATACCATAGTTTTATATAACTTTGACACCTTTTAATAACCACATATCAGAAGGCTGTTCAGAGGATTGTTAAAACTTTAATACCAAATCAGTGAATAGAGTTAGATGAGACATGTTCCCCAGAGATCTGTTATGTTGTTAAGACATTTCAGTTTGTGTGTGCTTTTTTACACTTTTTAAAATAAAGTAATAGAGAGTGACATGAAGGGAGAAAGACATGTTTTATTTGCATTTTAGATTCAAACCAGACATGTAGCGTGTGCTCCAGATCACTGAACCACTATAGCACAATAGTTTGTGTACTTTTTCAGTTATATCTCCACATTATAAATGAGCAAAAGTTGTAACTGCAGTTTGTTATAACGTTGGAATGAGTGTGTAGTTTAATATAATATAATATAATATAATATGGACTGTATGACTGCATATCTTTTGCTTTGCTTCTCTGTACTGCTGTACACTGAGTTCACTGATTGGATGTCATTCTTCGCCAGGATATTATGTGCCCAATGACGATGGCGAGTTCTACCAGTTCTGTTATGTGACCCACAAAGGGGAGATCCGGGGAGCCAGCACCCCATTCCAGTTTCGTGCCAACAGCCCTTCAGAAGATGAGCTGCTGACTGTGGAGGATGAATGCAACTCTGACATCCTGGTGGTCACCACCAAGGCTGGCTTCCTTGAGGTACAGTGTGTCCCAGATTTATTGAGCTCTTTACATCAATGTTCTCAGTTCTTTTATTTGGATGTCACATCCAGAACAGAGAAATAAATCTCTTGAGTTCATATTATGTAGAACAACATTTTATACTATTTGAGCATGGGAGTGTGCAAATAGTATTGAAGTGTGGGTAATGAAGTGAATTATTATGTGTGCATGGCCTGAACATCTTGAACAATTTATCTTTCTGTGCAGCAAAAGGTGGAAGAAGCCCAGAGAGAAAAAGAGAAGCTGGTCAAAAATATGGCCCTCCTGCAGCAGGAGAAGGAGCAGCTGGAAGCTGAGAAGGAGAGCCTGCAGAAAGAGTGCGAGCAGGAGAAAGAAACCTGTGCCCAGCTGAGAAGAGAGAACCAAGTAAGCGAAGAATGGACTGAGTCAGTATTTGAAGGCAGATAGGATTGACAACAGGAAGGAGGGAAGCAAAATGTTTGTTGCTTTTCTGTCTCAATTTTGACAGTGAAGCAACAAGCCATGTTCCTTTTTTGTTATATAGTTGTTGATTAAGAAGTCAATACTTGTTTTTCTAAATTATACGATTGACGCTCTTTTGTAGTTTTTGTAGTTATTTCAAGGACAGTGTTACATGTGGCCAAACAGTCTCTTAGCACCCCCTAGCGAAAGACTGCAAATATGCAGAGCTATTCAAACTCGTCATCCACTAAAAGTATAAATCACACAAAGATATGAATGTCTGTATTATCAAAGTTGTAATTCAACTTTTTATAGCATAGCATTAAGTCTTAAAAGCTGTGTCAGTAATAATTCATATTGCTGTCCTCTGCCATAAATCTGCTGGTTTTAAAGCGGCTTTCGGATGAAAACAAGATTACAGATTTTGTGGCTGTTAATTTTATGACTATACTTTTATATGATTTTTTTTATGTGGTGTGAACATAAAGATTCCAAAATTCTGTCTATAAACAAACTGTTAAAAAAATCATTTCCTTTTGCTTTTTTGATGTCATCAAGTTTGAAAACATTCTGATTTAGAGTTGCATTTCAAAAGACGATAAACATTTTATGTTTTGCACACATTTTCCACAAGCTTAGAAAAGGAAAGTGCTACACTAGGAAGCTATTATTTTTTCATGTCGGACTTTAACCCTTCTAGAAGTATGTAGATCTTGGCACAAATTGGTGTAAATCATTTGTTCTATGAATAGGAATGGTCAGTTTGTTCAGTTATTCATTAGATGATTCACATTACCAAACTGAAGGATTGTTCTTTTGTATTTTATTTGTTATTCAGCCTTTTTAGAGTTTTATTCCACTTGTTTTCAACATTGTATTTAATTGTCCCTCAGGAGGTGCAGAGTTCTTCCCAGTCCCTGCAAGAGGAGAAAGAGGAGGTGAAGAGGAGGCTTGAGGAGGCCACAGCCAGAGTTATACAGTTGGAGGAGGATCTGATTGGAGTCACCCAGAAGGGCCTACAAAAGGAAACTGAGCTGGACAGGTGAGTTCAGGGTGTAGGGTTGCTTGTTTCACTGAATTGCTGCTTTTGGTTACATCATGCACAGAGGATTATATTTTACCGGGTTATTCGTATCTGATGGTGGAGAGATAACGGCGGCTCATTAATGTCTGTGTGTACTTGTGTGAAAGAGAGAAAAAGAGAAAGAGCGCTCTGTTTTTTTTAATTCTCACAGCGTAGGCTAACAGCAAGTTATTATTATCAACACTTTGTTTTTAACTGTGTTATGTCTAGGCTAGTAGACCCTTGTGCAGGACTAAGAGAATGAGTTAGATAAAAGAGGAATATTTACTGAAGGGTTGAAGAGACGGGAGATTGAGCCGGGGAAAAGCGGAAGATTACGTGTGCCGAACCGGATTGGTGGCTGCTGTGCAGAGCAGGTTGGAACCGTAGCTGAGAATCCGGACTGAGAGGCTGAACTCAGCAGGTCCAGAGCAGAATACGGAAACATATATTAGATGGATGGGCGTCCAAGGAGAGCAGGCACTGTAGGCACTTTCCGGTACTGGGACTAAAACAACACACCTATTATGTGTTATCACTTTTAACTTTTATTATAGCCTACTACATGTTCTTCTTCAATTGACCTAATATAATGATTTAAATGTATTTAAAATCTCCATTGTGTTGTTGTTTGTTTGTTGTAGCCTACAATTTAGGCTACTGATAAATTTTAAAATGTAGGCTATTTTACTTTTTTTGATATGTAATGAAATTAAGCAATTGTGAAATGAATAAACCCCGTAACTGCCACACTGCCATTGTCATCATTTGGTTTAAAGTGCTCTCACACAGCTGAGGGCTTCATTTTGCTTTCCCTTTGATGTTAACTGGAGCACTACGTTCACTACTGTGAGTGGAGGTCAGGCGCATGAAAAAACTAAAATCAACATTCGAATCTCAAAATTAAAACTCAAATGTGTACCCAACGATCCAATTTTCAAATATTCGGGTCCAGCTCTAATGTGAACGTAGACATTGTGATGGGTAATACCATTTGTGACTAACCATTTGTATGACTTTTTCTTTAGTCTCAAGGATAGAGTGAAGAAACTTTTAGCAGAGAAGGAGTCACTTGAATCTCATCTCAAGAATGAGAAAGATGAGAAGGAACTCTACAAGGTAATGTGCTGGTGCTATTAATATGTATTATGTACAGGTACAGATCATTATGTCAGTGGGGTTGGCTTAGCAGTGGTTTGGTTGACTGCTATGTTAGAGATAGTATTACAATCTGTACAGTTAACAATATTTTTGTTATGTTAGATTCCCCAAAATTAGAGGTCCAGTTAATTGATTTTTCCTGTTTCTGTTTTTCACTCTTTACTACTGTGATTATACTACTGTGATAATTCTGCATACTCTTGCCCAAACATTTAGTCTAAACAGGGCATGCCTTATTCTGTCTTCTTCTGGTCCGTCTGGTGTTTGTTTGTTGTGGTGGGCACTGCACAGGAACTGGAAGTGCCACATACTGTACTGTCGCCACGGAAATTGAGCCCCATACCTAATTTAACTTGTACCATCACACTGGGGCTGTTGCACGAGGAAAACTTTATGGGCCTATCTCAATCTCTGTTTTGTAACTGAGGTCATGCAACATTTATTTTAATGGTATACTCTTTGGTACATGATCGTGATTGGTGTTATATAAATGAGGCAAAAGCCAATGACTTTATGTTTTATAACTTGTCTTGTGTTTTATAACTTCTGCTGTGTGCATGTGGGCGCATGTTTTTGAATCTGTGTGTGTTCACCAGATTCACCTGAAAAACCGGGAACTGGAGAACACTAAGTTAAGTGCAGAGCTGCAGATGCTGAAGTCTGTGGACGTGAACAAGGAAAACACCATTGCCCAGTTTAAAGAGGAGGTGGGGCGCCTGCAGGCGTGCCTCACTGAGAAGGAGAAGCAGTACAGAGAGATCCTGGCCAAAGTTCCCTCCTTGGTACAAAGAAGTTTGTTTTAAAGCTTTAAAAATCAATACAGATTTGTCATAAACAGTAATTAACTTGATAAATTCTTATGGCTTATGATAACTGGAAGATCAGATCATCATAACAAGAATAGGAAAAAGAATAATAACACATTTATAGTGACCTTATTGCAAGGAAAAACCTTCACCTGAAACGTGTTTGTTTCTGGCAGGGAGATATGAAGGCCCTGAAGGAGCAGTTGCGGCAGAAGGAGGAGCAGCTCCAGGCCAACCAGCAGCAGGCCTCCTTGTTAGCCGCTGAGTTGAGGGACGCCTCCAGCACCCGTGACCGTACCATGTCAGAACTCTACCACATGAAGCTGGAGGCCGATGCCCTTCGCCAGGCCAAGGCTGAAGCTCAGGCCCAGTGTGTCCGCCTGGAGCGCCTGGTAGAGCAGATGAAGGCAGAGGCCAAGCAGGAAGCTGTAAGGATGATAATCAATCAGCTAACAGGGCTTTATTTACTTAATTAGCTTTACATGAAACATTACATTAATTATTAGACGTGTTTGATATAATGGTAGGCAGGGGGTAGGTGATGTGTGAGCAAATCCTTCATGTACCAACCATATTCTACGCATGCTGTGTATTAGTGAAGCCAGTGAGAAAGAAGAGCAAGAAACTGGAAACAGGAACAAAAAGTCTCTTCCACAGGGGGATTTACTGGTTCTGCCTTTGAAGGATGTTGTAATTCTTTCCATAGTTCAGACCTAGCCAGATTAAAACTAAACAAAAAAATAAGATGTTTTCCCCTGAACAGCACCGTTTCTTGGGGTACATGATCTTTCCACATTAAATCCTGAAAAATTTGATAGCATCCTTGTGATATAAAAAGGCTAAATTGTAGATGATAAAAGTGCTATTATAAGGAAGACTTTTCTGTCTCTACAACTACATAGGGGTCTGTGGAGTTGGCCAATAACTGTGTTTAATGTCTGATCTGTTGTAATGTTTTTGACCACTAGGCCAAAGAAGAAGAAGAAGCTGCTGCAGACCCAGCTGTTTTAGCAGAGCTGCAGAGAGAGGTGGAGGACCTGAAGCTGCGGCTGCACATGGCTGCAGAACACTACAAGGAGAAGTACAAGGAATGTCAGCGACTGCAAAAGCAAGTGTTTAGACTCTCTGAACAGCAAGGGGTAGGTCGCACCAAATACAAGCCGACATACTTTATGCTTCCCCCCAACAAGTGAAAGAACAGAACTTGCATTAGATTTCTGTAACACTAACTCTGCCTATCACATTCCGCTAAATGCCCTCAGAGGTAAAAGGACCTTTGGCCACTCTTTAAGTCTGTTGTTAATTTCTTGACTGGAATTAATTGCAAAACACCCTGAGCTTAAATAAATGAACCTTTTATCAGCATTTATTGTGTTTATATAAGAAATTAACATGCGCATATGAATTGCTCTTCTTGATAGTTATGTGAGCTTAAATAAATACAGTAAAATTGTTTCATGTTGTAATGTTTTCAGTAGCATATGTTTGTTTATGTTTTTACTTATGTGCATTTTTGCTTTCTACTGATCCTGATTCCAGCTCATGCCTGCGCCAGTTTACTATTTCTTTTTTTTTTGTCTAGTTGCATTTAGAGCTAATTAACACCTTTTTTCCTGTCTGTAGGAACTGAAGAGAAGCTCAGCACAAGAGGCCACAACAATCCCAGCATCAGTGAGTCCAGACACATCAGTGCCAGGTACATTATATCTAACCGTGCCAAATTGTGAAGTTGATAGTTTATCAGCAGTGTTGTTTTTCAGGTGGTTGCCTCAGAAAATCAGTAGTTTTATATTTACTCTGGTCCTATTATATTGCTATGTAGGTAGGTCACATTTAAGTATGTCATTGGATATGAATTGTCATCTTAATAATCAACAGATAACAAAATAACTTAGCCATGCCCCAGGTTGCTTTGCCTTGACAAACCGTCTGACTTGCCTTTGTTGCCTTCACAGGGAGTCCGGGTTCTGCTGATCCCATGCTGGAAGCCATCATCCAGGAGAAGCTCAAAGGCATCAGCAGAGAGGCGTCTGACAGGAATGACAAGTACAGGAAATGCAAACAGATGCTGGTGGTAAGAAACATATTATTTGCATCCTTTTATTGGTCATGTCTGCGCAGATAAGATGTCCAAACCCTGTTCTCCAAAGGTATGATATACAGTGTGTGCTTTCTGCATTGCAAGATAGAGGAATATGATAAAAAAGAGCATTGGTTAATGTCTGACTGCTCATTAGGAGGAGAAGGAGCGTAGCTGCATGTTTGCTGATGAGCTGGCCAAGATGGAGGTGAAATTTAAGGAACAACTGAAGACCAATGAGAACCTAAAACTTCAGTTGGCAGCAGAGGAAGATCATTACAAGGTCAGTTCATCCCGCAGGCAGTTCCGAAAACAGGCACTTAGCGCTCAGGCCATTTGCTGCCAGTGATGCTCTGCTGCTTTCGAAGCAAGCCTTTCTTTGGACACTTACTGTGTTTTTACCGCTGGATATGGCTGTTCTAGCTCAGGGATCGAGCCTTTGATGCTATCTCTTCCCTTGAACACAGTCGCCCTGACAGTGTTGTTTATGAGCAGGCCTATCTGTGAGACGACATTTTACTGCTGTTTATGTCAGGCTCTGGAGACAAGGGAAGCTTAGCTTTGACGAGTCTTCTCCAGTTGCCTGGCTAATGCTGTGCTTGACTCAGGTCAGGCGGATATTTGCTTAGTGTCTCAGAGGAATTCAAACAGGTTGGTTTGCTTGGAGCAGTGTTGTACATAAATCAGTCCAGTGCAAAGGGAAGCCTTTTATGGCTGTGATCAATTAATGTCACAAACTGAGGTCTGAGAGTATTTCACGGATGCAGTTTTCAATTGGCACTCCATGTCAGATGTTTTAGGATTGAAAATTTCTCTTCATTCTTCTGTTTTTGTGTACTTCAGAGCCAGGTAGCTGAGAAGGGACGGGAGCTGAAGGAACTGAAGGACACACTAGCACTTGTTGTGAAGGAGAAGGAAAAAGTGGAGGAGGTTAGTGACAGCTTTCATTTTTTTCTTTTATGGACTTCTTCCACTCTAAAAATTCCCTGAAAAGTGCCATTGCCCTGCCATTTTCCCTCTCCCAATCTGGTCTATTTAATATGCCTCTAATTGTAGAAGCAAAGTAAATGAGTTCTTATTTTCCATTCCATTACTTTGGACCACAGCAAGGTCCTCACTGACCTAAAATATTGCTTCGAGGTAATGCTGTTACAGCTAAGAGGAGCAGAATGACCCAATTTGAGGTTTAGACTGTAAATTAAATTGGCGTCTGCAACTAACATCAATAAAACAGAGCGTCCCATTCCCTTTGAAAATCAGAAGAGTTGCTTTTTTAATGAAGGCACTAATTAAACTGTTTGTATGAGAAAAAGCAAGATGTCGCAGCTCAGGAGCTGCTGTTTGATAATAAGCAGTGATGTATTACTTGCCTTGAAAGACTGGGAGGCATATAGAGATGAAAGCAGATATGTCGGCTCATCAGCCATTTCATTTTGCCATTTTTCTGTGTTTTTGTAAAAATTCTGCTGTTTCTTCCCCAGGAGTTCCAGAAGGGCAGCAGGAAGGGAGATCAGGGGGGCAGTGAGAAAAGCAGTTTGGAGAGTAGCCAGTCTAGTGTGCCTTTATTCCTGCAGTACCCTGTCCCTTACACCCAGGATGCCCCCACCCCACTGCTGGTTTCTCAGAGCCCCAAGCTGCAATTTGGTAACCCTTACTCCATCTCAGACTCAAAAGGTTGGTTTCCCTTTTCAGACAGTAGAACATCCCTTTGTAGAAAATGTTCCATGAACAATTGTGGAAATAACTGACTTTGTATTTACAAAAACTATGTCTCTCCATTTTCTCCCTGCAGATGAGGGAGATGAGGAGTTCTCAGATGACCAGCTGCTTAGGCTGCCCCCTGTGGGCCCACCCTCCTGGGACAGTAATGTGGTGTGTATCCAACCCACCCGCAACCACAGCCGGCCAGAAGGCCATGAGGAGTCAGAGGAAAAGCAAAACAACAACAATGTAAGCCTCTCCGACTGTGCTGTCTGCATTCTCTCCCATGTGCAGTATGCAGTTAAATACTTAGGATTAACTCCTTTGTGTTTTAAATATTCACAAATGCAGTTTTACCGGTCTTCCTCAGGGTAATACCAATGAACAGCCAACAGCAACTGAAACTCGCAGCCCATTTGTGAATGACGGACAAACTGCCTTCTGCTTTGATCCCAGGTAACACGCCCGAACTCTCATAAATGCCATCCAAGTTTGCTGCACCCTACATTTTCTAAACCTGTGCATTGTAACATGTGTAAAGTGTTTGTTCTGCTGCACAGCCCCCCTTTTGTTGGTATAAGTCAAGCGGCAGGCCACCCACGTTGCATCAGACAGATGCTCTTTATTAGCCTGTGCTCCTGGTTTGCCCACATCATCACTTGACTGCTTATTAACGGGAGCTTTCTCTCCCTGCCCTCCTGTTTTTCTCTCCTCTTCTTGTACGCAGCATGGACATGAAGAGATGTCCGCTGTGCGAGGTCATCTTCCCGCCCAACTATGACCAGAGCAAGTTTGAGGAGCATGTGGAAAGCCACTGGAAAATCTGCCCCATGTGCAGCGAGCAGTTCCCGCTGGACTGCGACCAGAAGGTGTTTGAGAATCATGTGCTCACTCACTTTGATGGCCACCCGCTCAACTTTGAATAGAAAATCAGAAAATAAGCACATCCGCTCTGCCTACTTCCCATTACCACTGAAATAAATCACTCTGCACTCTTTTCTGCATGTAATAATGGTGTGAAGATCCACTCTTTAGACTACACTGACTTTTGCTTTGTTACTTCAACTTAGAGAAACATTTGAAGCAATGTGACATTGTAATTCAGTGTATATGGCAGAGCTTCTGAATCTGTTTGCAAATCGGAAAGTTTTTTTATAGATAGAAGATTTCCATTCATATGGATTTAAAGAATAATTTAGGACGATAAGACTGTTGACTTAAAATTGACTCTGTTGTCACAGATCTGGTAGACTAGAGGATGTAACGAATCAGGGAAAGAGATAAGTGTTTACCAAACTTATATTTAACATCCAACCAAATGGTTCCCCCCTTAAACATCACTGTACCAGTCATTTCCTCATTCTTTATAGGAAGCAGCCTTGGTGCAGTCAGGGAGAAATCTTCAGTGATTACATTCAGACATTATACAGTATATCATCAGATCATCTATTTTAGAATAATTAAAGCCAATGATATTGTGAAAGCCTCAATACTTTGTCTATGATAGATTTGTGTTATTTTAGGTTTCCTTTGTTTTGATTTTGATTATTTTATTGGGGTTTTGTGTCCAAATCTTTATGAACCTTCATATCATCATCTATTCAGTGCATGCTTATGTTAAATTTCCCTCTTTGTTCTTCTCTTGAAGCATTAAGTTATTTCATTCATAGAAATGGTTTCATTTGTTAAGTGAGTTTCATGTATCTAATACGAATTAATAAAGTCTGTTTGAAATTGAATTGTTTCCAAACGCAGTCAATAACACAGGAGTCTTTGGGCACACATCAGAGGAAGTTTTTATTCTAAATGTAACAAAAGTGTACATGAAGCAGCTTTTGAAGAAATACAGTACATCACTATTAGTTTCTCCAAACAACCTCTGATTTTGCCTTTTCATACACATTATACTATATTTTGTTTAACTCCAGGAACATATGAAAATATAATTTAATGCACTTAACACATAATACATTCACTGTACACTATATGAAAGACTTTCCTCCATACTGGCAGTACAATACTGTCACAATTCTCAATTGGACTGTAGTTCCTAAACTCTAACATCCATGCAGTGAAGATGTTACCTAATGGCTCAATGTTGATAAACCTCCAAACTTTTTTGTGGTATTCTTTTGCCTTTATAATGACGGGAAGAGGTAGACAGAAAATGGGGAGAAAGAGGGGTATGACATACCACAAAGAGAGAGAGGTATGACATACCACAAAACCAGCTTCGACCATGCATCCACACGGCATGCGCTGTAACCTTTTGGCTACCCAGGTGCACCGATTAATCCCTAGTTTTGTGGTATTTTAAGATCTGGGGTTCATTATTTCAGAGATTAAATGGTGTTGTACGTGACCTCAACTGACACTATGTTATTATGGCACAAAGTAGGAGGCGTATGTGTTTCTCTCACAGCCTAACAGCAGGACTGTGAGAAAAAATAAATCTGCTGAATACATGTTGGACCCTCTTTCTTCTATTCATGACGAGGACAATCACATGGTTTCAAAAGACCTGGGAGTTGGTGAACAGCAAACAGTCTGGACTGAGCTGTCTGTGTAATGTCTGCATTCAAAGAAATTAATCTGAACTGTCAAAATGAAGCCATACAAAGATCTGCACTGATTGGAATGGTTTACAATTCAAGGCAACTACTGTACATACAGAAATCTCACAATACTGGAAACACCGGATGTTTGCTGTACATCTTCCCTGGGAGCATGCAAACTTCTGCTCTGAAGGCCTTTTGCCTCGTTTTGGTAGCAACTGTGCATATACCAGAAACGAGATGTTGGCAAAAAAAAAAAAAGCTAATTTGTTGGCAACTTGTTACAAAAAAGTGCTTCAATCCTTAGCTAAAATAGCAAGGACAACTGCTTAAGTCTTGGAGAAAGTGACCAGGAACATTAGGAACAATGACAGATCGAGTTCTCATGATCCCTCTGAACAGCATAAATACTATTGGAACACTTGGGCAGGATTGCGGTGCTGAAATGCTTGCAGATGTCACCTGAGATCATCATTTGGTGCTCACACACAAGTGTTTGCAGTAAAACAGGTGAAGAAAAAAAAGTTTGGAATACTTGTGATATGAAAGTAAAAGTAACTAAGTCCAATAACTGATTGGCATTAAATCTGACAGAGAATGAAACGTACAAAAGTTTTCAGCTTGGATTTTTCTCGTGTTATACCACACACATTCAGATTTTTTTTCTCATTTGCCTCTGTCATATTTTTAGGCCAAATGAAAGGCAGGCATGGTAATGGTTCCTCCTTTCTCTAAAAAAACCCCATCTAAATCTGTCCTCAGTTTTCCCACCTTCACACTGCCTTTAAAGCAGGATGCCCTACTGCCCATGCAAGGCTACTCGTGACTTGGTGTGGCCATCCTCTAGTTTACGACAAGCCCTCATCATCAAGGAGCACCATTTGTCAATATAACAACATAAAAGTCAAAAATAGATAAATGATAGCTTAAATGTGCAAAGTACAAAACTGTGAACTACATAAAGATTTAACATTCTTAATAAAAATTAAGAACGAATATTAATACATTTATACCATGCAATCAAAAATAGTGTCATAACAAAGTGGGATAAAAGAGAGTGGGGTACAGGGGTTTAAGGATGAGAGGAACAGGTCGGAATGAGAAACAGCCGTTGCTGGTGATGGTGGCGTTCAGATGGATTGGGAAGTGACTTGAAGGAGAGTGCTGGTTGCTCCCTCAGTGTCTAGTGCTGCATCTTGCGGATGATGTCAGTAGAGATGGGTGGGTGGAAGTTGATGGTGTGGTGGCGGAGACCCTGAGACGTTTTGTAGCTCTTCCCACACCGGCACTTGAAGGGTTTGCGCACCCTTATCTGGGTTCGATGGCCGTTCTTGGCATGATACTTGATCCCATTCACATTCTGTAATGAAGCAAAAGAATATGAGCTTCCTAAAAATATCTGTTACAAATATACTGACAATAGGCAGTAGAGAGAGGAGAAAGATGTTCTTCTTCAAAATCTGTCTTGTTCTGCGCCTTAACAGATGCCTAATGCTGGCGAAGTCATCACCCATAACCCTGTCATTCACGTCAGCAGTGCAATTTTCTCAAGCTGCACGTAATTTATCCCAACCACACACACCAGATGTAAATGGAAAATCCTGTAAAACTCCACATCACCGAAGTGGACTAGATGTATGCATCTATGTTGACATGCTGTAATACTAAACTTAGAAGTGAATCCATTTTGAGTTTACATTCTCACATGTCACTGTTAGCAAAACGCTTTGTACAACACAAATATCTAAAATAAATAATCTATTTTATTTGGTAAATATATTTCACCCCGTTGCATTATGGTAAACCTATAGCATGTATTCTAAGGAGAGATGTCGAGTGACACCTACCTTGTATCTCTTTTTACAGCCTGGCACGGGGCAAGCAAAAGGCTTCTCGTCTCCTCCGTTCATGCACATAGAGCTGAGGATGGACTCAGAGCTGATGGCGCTCTCTGTGGTCCATGACTCATCACTGTCAGACTCCTCAAAGTCCACCTCCTCCTCATCACACTCGCTACCTGGGAGATGGTGAAAGACAGAAAGTCACACATGTATTGAATCAGAAGCTCTGATTTGTGCACACTTCATCATAATCATAATCTCTGGTGATGAAATCCTGGCCTTCGAGCCTTCAGGCTAACCAACGTGGACCGTTCTCACCATGTTCTTTGGGCCAGTGTTCCCATAATGTGTAGTTTGTGTGTTACAGCGCCCAAATTTCCAGAAAGACTGAAATATGCCAATCGTGGGAAAGAATTTATGCATTTTATTGAGGTCTTAGGGTCAGTGAATAGCTTTATTGATTAATTAAAGACAGAAGATGATCTACAAAACCACAAGAGCTAAAAACACAACAGAACACTAAAGACTGCCTACTTTACAAAAAAAGTACATGGGAAACTATCAGCTGGCTGACTACGAAAGCTGCCTCTCATTCACTATAGTTTCAATTGAAGATATCTCTCTTAAGCTCTCCTGCTGATGCCAAAAACCTGTCCTTCCAGGATAATGAATTTATACATTGCCAAAATTTCAGCGATGCATTGGGGTCAAAGCTGTTGGAATAGAGAAACTTGAATGGCAAGCAGAGGTGCACAACATATCAACTAAGTGATAATAACTAAGTTTATTTCGAGCCCGAAATTTCCTCAGTCACCATCGTCTTTTCAAAATGTTAACATATTTCTCCCTTCCTAAATGATAGCAAATCTTCTCACGGTGTCTTGAAAATGGACCTCCTGGAACTCTCTGTAACTGTCAAACCACTCTGCTGCCTACTTAGTTAACAATGCATATTATGACAGGTAACTAGAGAGGTGAGTGTGTGATGGATGGTTATGTACCTGTGGGCGTACTGCTGCGGAAGGAAGAGGAAGGGGTGATGGGTGGGGTAACTGGAGGGGTGAGGTTTCCACTGGTGTGGCGAGGCGGAGTGGAAACACTGCTGCGAGACAGATTGCCTGTCAGAGACAGAGACAACTTGGGCTGCACCTTCTTCTTTACGGCATCGTGTTCTCGCCTTGCAGCATCTGTCATGAACCTGGCATTGTGGGATATAAGAGTAGTCAGGGTTTGCAATCTTTTTTTATGAAAAGAGGGTCATCACATTCGTCTTGTTACTGTAGGACCGCCCTGATGTTTAGAAAGTTCTGCTATTAAACGTTTGCTACTGTAAAACACGTTGGGGAAAAAAATTCTATGGCTCTATTGCCATCAAAAAAACACCAGGGTTTATGATGGATTGTAAAGTCTTTGGTAAATGTGTATCATAAAAATGAAATGTTAATAAAGACATTGTTAAAGCAAAAGTGGAATTTACAAATTAAGTGATAACCACATCAAGATGTGTTTGCAAAGGACAGCGGCAGAACTTGTACATTGGCTTGTTGCCACAAAACCACTATTCAAGCACCATATCAAAGACGACTGGGATGAACCTAGAGCAATAAAAGAAAACCAACTACCAAATACTGAAGCAATTCATCTAAGCAATACGCCAGATGACATTTGAAATTGCTGGTAGAACATCATATGAGCAACACTTCATTGGACACAGCAGTAATACTCACTGATGTAGGACCTTTGTAGATAAATCTTTATGAGGCCAAAGACTAATAACATCAATGTCATAATTATGTCAGATTTATAAAAAGTTTACTTAAAATTGAGTTACTACATAAATAAGGGGAAATCCTGCTGTTTTCTTTCTGATAATAGTTGTTTCTTTACCTGTTGATGTAGCTGAGGGCAACATATGTCGGCTGCTGCTGCTCCTGCTTCTCCAGGAGACGGGGGTCTGTGTCTAAGCAGGCAAGAGAGTGTGTGTAAGAATGAGGCACATAATGTAACTGTAAACATAACAAATTCTGTAGATTTACAAAAAGTGAAATCTTGTCATATAAGGCAATACTGAGAATAGCAGTTCCCTTTTTATCCCACTTTGGGATGACCAGTTCCCCCTGCACTGAAGTCTTTGCTTCACTGGGAGGATGAAACACACAGAGGTTTACACAGAGGTTTACACTCTGACACAGTGGAAACATAGTACAAACTTTTCAGGTAGATTTACAGAAATTTACAGTACAGGGGGGTGATGGGGCAGTGGATAAGACACATGCCTTTGGTGTGGGAGACCTGGGTTTGATTCCCACCGTGACACATCCACCATATTGTCCTTGAGCAAGACCCTTAACCCCTAGTTGCTCCAGAGGTGTGTGACCTCTGACATTTACAGCAATTGCTGCACCTTCTTCTTTACGGCATCGTGTTCTCGCCTTGCAGCATCTGTCATGAACCTGGCATTGTGGGATATAAGAGTAGTCAGGGTTTGCAATCTTTTTTTATGAAAAGAGGGTCATCACATTCGTCTTGTTACTGTAGGACCGCCCTGATGTTTAGAAAGTTCTGCTATTAAACGTTTGCTACTGTAAAACACGTTGGGGAGAAAAATTCCCCAAGTAAGTCGCTTTGGATAAAAGCAGCAGCTAAATTAGTTAACAGCAAATAGACATATGCAATACTCAACAAGGCTTTTAAACCTGAGTAAAACCTTTTCAAACCTCTTCACATTAGATTGCCAAAATATGATGCAGTACCAAATAATAATCAGTAATCTCTACTACTGCACTGACTGATACACTGTAAAAAGGTACAAAAGGTATCAAAGGGTGCACATTTCACGAGGGTCTGTTATTGTACTGCGCATCTGTGAAAACTAACTTTTCAGTACATACATGTTAATGTGGTTGTATCTTCTGAACGTTGTTGAGAACTTTCGCTCTGTCCTACCTGTGTATCCCTGAGCAGTGGCCAACAGTAGCAGGCTGTGGTTGAACTGGGTGAGTACCAGGTATCTATGTGTGTGCGTGAATGTGACGAGTTGGGCTGTCAAAGAGCATGCATGCTCAGCTGACTTGAATAATAAAGGCTAATAAAAACTATTTAGTGAAAATAATCAAAATGCAGGATATTGTGCAATGTGCAGAACAATTAGTTAACATGATGTCATGTACCACTGTCTAGACTACAGTCACTGTTTAGTTTAGAGTTCCTGGAGAAGCTCCAGTTTAAGCTGATTCTGGTTTCTTGATTTAACCCCTGTAGACTTATGTCTACTTTTTTAGTTGAATTCATTGCACTTGGTGCTCTGTACTGGATAATCAGGCTACTTCCCGGTTGGTGTAATGCATTCTGCCACACTGTTATTTTATTCAAAATATATAAGAGAAGGTAACATCGCATGTACCTTCACATTTGAATTTCCATGCCACTTCTTGAAAAGCTGCTATGCAGACGCCACATTGCTCATACATGACCACACTTGACACATACTGTGTTTTCCCATGCTGTGCTCCAGACATTCATCTTGCTCAGCGGTGCTAAATGTACAACAATAGCCAATCTCCACACCCTGAGGTGAAGCAGGCTTGACTTCAAACACTCTTCCCACTGCCATCCATGTGGGAGAAGAGAGATGCCCCATAAAACAACAGTGTCTACTTCTAACCAGCTGAGCCTCCCTGTCTGCCTCTGACAGAGCTGTGAAAGACTGCTACCCCCATGTGGTTAAAACCAATGCTTGTTTCCATCCACAAGCTCATTTATACACAACACTTACACCTCAGGCTATTTGTAACATTACATTCTAAATTATGCTTTTGTAAGGCACAATGACTACAGTGCAGATTTAATAGAATCTGTATATTCAGTTGTAAACTGCCCAGTCCTAGTTGATATAATTTAAAAATGACTATGGCAATGATACAAAACATATGGAAATGCCGTAATTAAGGTTTTCCTGTTTAAAGGGGTAAGCAACACCTTTGTGAGGCTGTAATAAAACCATGAGTCATACTCAATTATTACTGCCACTGCCTTAAACTTCTGTTTGTTTGTGTGTTTGTAACAAAACACCTAAAAACAGATTTCCATTAAATTCCTGCTGGACAGAAAGGCCTTGTGCCAAAGAAGAACTGATGCAGTTTTTGGTGCTCTATGATCTATTTCTCACTATAAAGGGGACAGAAAGGGTGTGTCTGAAGAGGCAAGGCTAGGGCTGGGTATCGAATGCCAACTGAGATGCATTTGCACCATCAATTATCAATAACTATCAAGTATTGAAAATTGGCATTAAATGCTTGGTCATATTTAGTGTTGTTTAATTTTAATCAACTGTATTCTGGTTCTTTTATCAAGACATTTGTATATTTTGTTATATGGAAAAAACTTTTCAGTAGAAACATGTTAAAATAAAATAAGGTATCCAAAAGTATTGTTTAAATCAGGTACTGGCAACAGTGTTGGAGTGTTTGAAAAGCAGACATGGGCGAAGAAAGACACAGGGCATCATCCACTTAGCACTCAAGGCCAAGCTGCTTGGTTGACGATGAAATAGTGGCAGAATTTTATGATACTGGCAGGTAGTCTCTAAGAACAGCTTAAACCTCAGTGCCTCAGGCTCAGGAGGGTTCTCTCATGGCCTCAGTCGTAAGCAAGTGTTTCATTAACAGTGGATTTATCCCCAGTGAGAAAGACAGCACACCTCTCTCTGCTCTCCAGCCAAAGTCATGGAAACACAGAGTAGGAAAGACACATTCATAACAGCACTATTCCCCTGCCAAAAGCCAGAGGCAGTGCAGAGACTATTATGAGCACTGTGTGTCTGTATGTGTGTGCGTGAGTGCATAAGAAATCCCTCCTAAGATCCCTAATGAGCCTCAAGGAGTGGCATGGCCGTCTGCTCGTGGACCTCTCAAACAGCAGTGGATCAATCTGTTCCCACACACTGTAAATCACACACACCTCAGGTGGGCAGAGGGAGGCCTGCAGAGGCCAGTTCCCCACAGCCTCAGCTATTCTTTTGGGGCCAGTGGCAGTCAAGGACCGGGACGAAGGCGCCTCAAGTAGAGATGGGAACCCCTCTAATCAAACTACACAGGTGGTCCACCTTGGTGGCCGACTATTAGAAGCCTTCTGGGAAACAAAAAAGGGCATTTATTCACCGTCACTAGTTCCAGAGGCAAAAAATCAGTTCTTATAAGCCCCAGTGATTGTTTACATACGAGGTGGAAAGTCTGTGGGATAAGAAGAGAAAGGACAGATCTAGTTTAAAACATTTACTGTTTAATAATCTTTTTATTTTGACTGAAATATCCTCAAATCTTTTAAAGATGTACATTAGTTTATAATGTTTTTTACTCTGAAAACCAAAAAAAGATCCCATGCAAAGTTTTGATTTTCAGCTAATTCCATTTTCTGCAAATTGTAGTTCACGGCAAACAGGTGTTCTTTGCTCTCTTGGCAAAATGGCAGAGAAAAATCAGGATAAAATGCAAGAAAGTTGCTGTGAAATACATTTAGTGAAACTAACCCAGTCATAAAAATATATTAAAATTCCACCCAAAGTTGTGCATTAGATTTCTTTAAAAGCATTTCTCAAAATTTTAAATCCCTGACAGGTCTACATTTCACTTTAAAAAACTAAACAAAAACTAAAGTAATGGCCCCTACATATTTCTCATTTCAACAAATCTGCTTAGCCATGATATGACAGTGCACACTAACCTTACTTTCTACATGAAGCATTGCCTATGCCTACTGTTGGTGTCTATCTGTGGAACATCTGTGTGGGAGTGTCTGAGTAGTGGTTGCAGTGTATAAGTGCAGAAAACATGATGCAATAACATGTTCTCATTAGGGTCCCTATGACGGCCCGCAACAGGAAACCAAGGGGCGATCACACAACAACGCTTCCTGAGGCAATGGGGGAAGTGACGCCTACTGCCCTCTTATAACTCCCTCCATGACCCTCTCTCTCACACACACAGACACACACACAAACCAGACACACAGCTCCCTCTCTCATTTCCACCAGTGTCTGGCTCTCCCATCCACCCTCATGGCCAAATGCACTGTGGGGTAGAGCAGAGTGGTGAGCATTATGGTGACATGTTTATGGCGGCTCTGAGCAGTGGGGGACATTTCCAGGAGTGGTGGCACAGGTAATTCATTATGATGTGACCTCTGAGGAGGAAATGAAATGGAGTCAAGCTCCATGTGTAAGCTGCCTTTGCAGGTTACTGAGAAGAAAAAAATGCGGGGAGGTTAAAGAAATCCATTATAAATACATTCAGCACAGACAGCAACTTAAACATGTACACATGCACTAAGTCACACATACATCTCTACAAAGACACATTTTTACAAACATACAAGTAAACACACAAAAAAAAAACTTTCCTTGCCTCTCTCTCTCTCTCTCTCTCTCTCTCTATATATATATATATATATACATACACATACACACACACACACACACATCTATATATATATATAATTTGACTGTGTTCATGTTTAAATTGCAGATATTCAGCGCTCTCAAACCTGCATTTTTGGAAAACTGGAAAGGCCATGTGACACAAAACTTTTTGCTGAAATCCACAGTAGTTCAACTGAGTGGGATATCAGCTCTCAGTACCACGCTTATTAAGGTCAGAGAATTTCAGGAATATATTAGGTTTTTTAATGAGGAGTTACTGTAATTTGCAAAACAATACACAAAAACATTTTGGTTCAACTTAGCTTTTACAGACTAATGAATGTAGTTGTAACAAAGGAGGAACCCTAACACACCTCTGCAGCATTCGACATAGGACAATATCTTATGTTTAACATTGTCCATTGAAGACGTGAACAAAATCTTATAATTAAAGTAACACATTTTAGTTTGATAAATTGTCCTGCATCGAACTACACACCCATGTTGTGTACTGTCAACAAAGGCTGTGTATTATCTCCTATGAGGAATGTTTAATCGAGTACAGGAGCCCCTCATGTCGCAGTCACCACACAGGAACAGGAGCAGTGGTGTTGGGGGATGGGGATATGTAATTAGGCCCACCAGGTGCACAGATCAGGGAACTAGTTACTGCTTCCCAAATTTATTACTTCCGTGCAGATTTTGGGGGTGCATGCCAAAAATCAACTAAATGAGCCTCCGGTGAAAATTGGCAACAAACAGACTCATTGTTACCAGGCCTGGACACTTCAGGCCATCAGTGCGCCAGGCCGCAGCAGTACACACACTCACAGGTCTAAATAACACGGTCGCTATTTGCTTCAAGTCTACAGTGGCCTGGTCGCTCAGTGACTAAGTAAACATTTCAGTGGCTTAGTGAGTCCAGCTTGGTCATGCCGCACAAGAATACCAGACCATTGTGGTGATCTTTCAAGCTTAACATGACTTAAGCTCTGTGTTAAAACTTTCCTCTGCTCTTGCTGGTGTTCATTGCTGGGGCTCATTAGCATCTGCTCTCTCAAAGGTAGCTGAATGTGTTCACAAAGTTCTAAGAGGACCACCCAACACTCATATTATCAAGTTGAATCTGCTGTCTATGATGGTAGACAAAAAAAATCAATTTTTTTTTTATTATTTTGTTTTATCATAATTGATGTGGGCTGAAAACAATTATGTATCTACATTTTATTTGATTTTTGCTTCATGAGATTCAAATTTAAGTTTTTCAGGAAAGGTGTAACCCTTTTCCAAACATACATACAATATCAATCTCTACATTTACTATGACCAATGACGTCTTGGGGCTTGTTACATTTTAAAGTTACTGTAATAATCTCCTTCAAGAGCAGTGATGTATGGATACAAACTACTCTGGAAGGATTATGATGTATTCAAGTACAGTATACCACACATCCCTTAAATCAGTGGTTCTTAAAGTGGGGTCCGGGGACACCAATGGGTCCCCAGCAAAAAATTGGAATCATTTATTTTCACTATACATTCCATCCATAAATAACACAATGAAAAAACATATGACTATTTTGGGTGGCACACACTTTCTGTAATAAAACATATAAAAGAAAAAATCCTATCAGATGGGAGACCCTGGGACAAAATCTTATCAAATGGGGGTCCGTGGTCTAATTTGTGTCAGTTTAGGTGTTCATGACAAGAAAAAGTTTGAGAACCACTGCCTTAAATTACCAATTATTGCTCTCATTAATTTACCAATTATCCTTTTTAAAATGTTTTCTTTAACTGAAGCTTCATCCTTTGACCTGATTACTGTATGACACAATAAACAGTGTTGTTAAATAAGTAGTCCTAGAGGAAGTTACCTCAAATATCAACCATAAGTTTTTACTACATGAACAAGCATCTCAAGAAAGCCTAGCCAACCTATAACTGAGCAGCGCCACCTCTTGTTCACAAACCTGACCAGAAGGCAGGCTGGGGAAAATGGGGACAAGAATGTGTGCTTGTTTTCCAGGCGCCTAATTATAATATAGAATGTGCTTTCAGCAGCAGGCCACCAGATGAGGAGGAAGACAGGCCAAATCAAGCACTCTCTCTGTAATTATGCTTCACAGGCACTTGGCACAACGCGCAAGATTTCGCACTTCTCAGAGTGGGCACAGGCCAGTGGACAAAGGAGGGGGGCAGCAAAGTTTTTCCACCCTGAGCCAACTAATTGCCTCATTATTCCCCTATAAGTCATTTGGAAGAATTTTTTCTAAGGCTAACACCTCGGACACATGCACGGCACACAATCAGAGGGCAGAGGATATTAAAGCCAGTCAAGCAACAAACAAGAACAACAGAGACAGCTGGGCCTTGTCAGCTTCAATAATAAGAGTCTGAAATATTAGATTGGGAAACAGAACTATGTGGAGGGGAATTCAGCTTCTAGATTTTACTTAGTTAAAACATATAATGTTTTATTATGTTTTATGCTTCAGCAATTAGCAAAAATGTAATGTTCATAACATATAATATAATGTAAAATGCATGTAAGATAAAACTACATTAATTTGTAGTTTCTGAATGACCTTTTGTAAATACACTTTTATTCACTTCTATTATTCAAATTATTATAAAATACATGGACATAGCAATATTGTATGTGGAGCCAAAAAAGACATTAAGGAACAAGGGACTCAAACAGAAGTCTTACATTTCGTGAATCAGACAAATGTATCATGAAACAGCTATGATTTCATAGCTTGATCCATAATGCCTTCCACATCTCCACCCACAGGTAGTTCTTGTTACTGCCTTGCCCCATATTAACTAGTGGGATTAAATGGTGAGACTTGGTGTGCAGTCAGTAGGGCATTTCTGAGCTGCTATCCTGGGTGCACTGTTAAGCAAGTAGGGTGCGCACTGATGGGAGTTAAGCAAGCTATGAGCTGGTGAACTGTAAACCAACATCTGGGATTGGATACAATTTAAATACAAATAAAATATAAATATAACTAAAACTGTTTTCTGACATTGTTACACTTGTTATAGCCCTGGTCAGGAAGCAAAGTCAAAGTCCAAGAACATCACCATGGTAAGCAACGTTTCACTTTTTCAGATGTTCAGATTTGGGGAAATGATTCATTATACAAAGTTGTTTTCGGGAGATTTTATTAGAATGGCATGGGTAGCACTTGGATTAGTGATCTACAATGATGACATCATATGTTCTCAAGAATGATGTTTTATCAAATGAACGCAACAGCGTTTAAAACAAGTGAACTATAGTCTCCTTTCATTGACTTACATAACAAAGGTCAAAGATGTTTGCAAGCTACTTTACTTATTTACTTTCAGAAACCAATCTGATATGTTCTCACCTCTCAGCTGACCGACACCATATGTTATTAAGAGTGAAATGGGATACATGGATTTTTATTAATTTATGTCTATATTAAGGCAATTGCATGTCTAACTTTAATTATGTTGCCAATCTAAAATTTGTGTTGTACAGAAGCTCATTTCTGCCACTTGAAAAAATGAAAACACCACCAAGTTTTGCTTTATTAATAAATACTGTTACTCATTATAATGACTTAGCATGTCATAAATATGAGAATATGAGATACTAAAGTATATATATCCATCCATTGTCCACCGCTTATCCTGCGTACAGGGTCGCGGGAATGTAATATATATATAATAGTGAAACCAATCTTTTTCTTGTTTTTTTAATGCAAATGCTATTTTCTCAACTACAGTAAATTACTATCAGACAAATACCAACATTGATTTTAAAAAGTGCATCTTTAAAAACTACCCTGTCAGATCCAAAAATCTAATAACTATGCAACAATACATGTTTGTAAAGATGGGCCAACAACATAAAACGTTAAATAGTCTATCCAAACTACATCATTTCTTAGCGGTTGTTAAAGTTGTAAATTAAATATATGACAGAGACTCAGTTTAAGAGTGCATCCTTACTTACATCCTAAGTAGTACCAAAGTCCTGTATGTCTCTGTTAGAACTGAGCTATGTTAGGCAGATTGAAACAAGCTATGAATAATCAGTGTTTCATCATTGGCTCCTGCAGACTGCAAGTTAACTCACGACGCTTCCGAGGCAGCTCTGCGCGCGGGCCTTGGTTTGCAATAATGTTGCACGAGCGACCCGACGGTGCGTAAAGAAACTGTCTTCCTGTGGTGTCTCGGTGCGGCTCTGTTGCTGTTGCAGCTACCTAATCAGTGATACAGCATTGATACAGACATTAAGGTAGTGAACACACAGAAACGTCAACAGCTACCACACCTAGCAACAGGGTTGTCAGGTCAGGACGCAGGAAGTAACTTGCTAGCTTGCTAACTTAGCCATTCCTGCTAGCTGCAAACCTCGGCCATTGCTAGCTGCGGCGCACACTACTTATCGGCTCTTACCGATGTGGTTATCCTCGATGTGCACGATTAGCTCGGCCAGAGAGTCGAAGTGAAGTCCGCAGCCCCCGAACCTGCAAGCGTTGGAGAAGAAAGAAGCAGCGGCGATGCCTGTCATGGTCGCTGCTGCATTGGAAATGAGGAGGGCAGGCAGCAGCAGCAGCAGCAGCGAGCAGCGAGGGTAACAGCAGGCGGACAGCGGTGCGAACAGCTGGAGCGGCAGGGGCGGTGCGGCGACTTCTCCCAGCTGGAGAGCGACAACAAGACCGGAAGTAAGGAGGGTTGGCTTTCATTAGAAAAGCATATACTGGTTTTGAAGAAAACAGACACATATTTGATCTAATAATATTATAATGTATTTATGTAACTGGATTAATATTTATCTAATAAAAGTTGCAATAAACAAATAATCATATATCTGCTTCTAATAATGATAAATACCAGTTATTAGACACCAAGGTGTCTTGAAATAGATTTTTAAGGCTATTGTGGCCACCAGCCTAATATCCCAATTAATAATGATACGGAATGGAGGAAAGCACCTGTGCACAACTAGTACTAAGTAGGCCTACATTTACCTTTGATATGATTAATTCAATTGTCACAATTGGAATAAATCCATTTCCAGATTGATCTAATCAACATATCAATTAAAATAATATATTAGTCAACGGATCTAACATTTTTATCACTAAATATCCAAACTACAGTAGTATAGTACTTTAAACTAGATGCTCCTTAGCAGCCACTCTGTTAAGCTGCTTCATTTAAAAATGAATTATAGAATATTGTTTATATAACATTGTACAGTGTTTAAACAAGTGATTGTATTGCTTCCCAGGGCATAATCTCAACTAAAACCATCTCATCTAAAATTGTGGATTTATTACAATAGTAAATGGACATAAACGATGATCCATGGTGATAATAAAATAGACTATTCATTAAAATTTTAGCAAAGGCAGTTTTTTATTTCATCTAACTTGACCCATGGTTTTTGTTAGGAGAGATGGCAGGATGGAGAAGAATGAGGGACTATCAATAGCTACTACTACCTTCTGAATCATTCAAACTTTTTTTGCTTCCTTTATCTTTCACTGTTAAATTGTCCTCCCATGCACTGCCTTTCTTGAACTGCTTTAACAAACTGTAAAGTATTTGTGTTCATTTGATGTAAATGTCTGGATGTGTGTCCAGTTATATCCACACACTAAAATGATCTAATTAATATTATGCAGTTATAAGGGTTTTTTTTTTATGATGAATGTTAGTGATACAGTCTTATCATGGCTCACAAATTGGATCAACAAGTGGCTGAAACATCTTTTGACCACAGTGTGGCAGTGTTGCTTTGTGGATAAATATGAGTCCTGTTTGAGCTTCTTCTATTACTATCCCAAACTTACACTGTGTGTTGTTGCACACCTGATGCTAATAAGTACTCAAACAAATTCTATCATCGAGATCACTTTGTGCTTCATGTGTTGCAAGATAATTTTGTTCCTTCAGAACAGAACATGAACATTTTGATATAGCTGAACATTTTGAACAAGTATTGATCTCACCTATTTCCTATAAGTTTTCAATTTTCAGGTCACATAAAGTAAATAACTAGCCTTCACCTTGTGTGTGCATATTTCACTTGTAGCCTAGTACTTGTCAGAGCAACACATATGATCTGTTTTCAGTGGAGGAGAAGGAGTGATACCATCACAGACAGAAGTCTGCACAGTGCACACGTTACAATAAGAATACATATCACTGGTTTGTCGACAGTGAATATTAATCTTGTGTGCACACATGGCCAGAAATCAGTTTTGAAAATTTTAAATTACAGTTATAAAATTTACTGACTTTAACCTTATTCCATTGCTTTCTTTTTTGCGTTTATTGGCAGTAACTTGTATGTATGCCTGGTGATGTTATAATGTGTCACCGGGCCCAGCCCATTTTCAAATCAGGCACCATGGTGTTGGTAAAACAATTTTTCCAGGTATGCTTGAGAACTCTATGGGATATTACTATGAAAGCATTACATCACGGAAAACCTCTTGTTTGAGGAAGCTGATGACTTTAGTTTTAAAATGCCGGCATTGCCTATCCTCAGTTATTTATTGATGGTTGTGCTTTATGATCATAGCTTCAGCTAATCATTACTCTTCAATTTGTTACAGCCCATAAATGTAGATGAGGTAATAGATATATTTGTTTTCTGCACCAGAGATTTACTGAATAGGCTGTTTAACCTCAATGTGGAAACACATGCAGGGAAAGTCACATTTCACAGCTGTTTGTAAGCAGCTAAACCCTGTTTCCCTCTCTGTGAACAATCCAACAAGTTTGAGCTAACCAACAAGATCTTTTGCTCATTGTTAGATAGTTATATGCTCTCTCACATATTACAGTAAATAGAGGCCCTAAATTCTTATGGCTTCTACAATTTCACAACCAGTAGAGATGTATTCTAACCATAAAAAAATTCTAATTCTATATGTTAATAATATAAAATTAAAATTTCTAGAAACATAGCTTAAATGGAGATTTCCCAGCTCCAATGCTCCCCAGAGAATTTAGTTCAAACTCAAATCATCAGTGTGTTTATTTATAAATTAGTATTTTGTAGGACATTAATAAAACAGAAGGTTTTGCAGGCCAAGGTAAATTATAAAGGAAGGAATAACACAATACCAACACTGCTCTACAAATTAATCTAAAATATTATCCATATAATGTTGTAATATAAAATCTAAAAAAATGAAAGATATATTATATATCATCTATTTATATGACACTTTTCCAAACCCAGCCAGAGAGCATTTATAAATGGTTTTACAGTTGACCTTAATAATCCAGTTTGAGCACACACAGAAGCCCAATTCAGATGTCAAAAGAGTGATGTACTTACCTGCAAATGCTGTGCACAGAGGACATCATCTTAACACTGGTGTAAATCTAAAGAGTCATCACACAGTCAGCACCATTCACCAGCCACCTAATGTAAATGTTACAAGGTTGAGTGTTTGAGTGCGGGAGTATCACTTGGGTTATCTACTGGGAACCTCCCAGCACATGTGTTTTGTTGAATTAGGCTCTCAGTTCCACCGTAGAGTGATGTTTGGTGTTGAAGGACCCAAGTGTCAAACCTCTAGTTAGTTGACCATTCTTTTCAAAAAGCTTTAAGCTGGAGACCCAAAGTTATAAGATGAGGGAGTAACACAAAGGCTTATTGTTTAAACAAAGGCAAATACAGAATTCAGTTCCAAAACATTGCCACAACCCTGAACAGAATTTGAATTACTGTACGGCTGTTTTGCATTGTTGTCAAGCAACATTCACAGGTGCTATGCTCATTGGCATCGAGCATAGAGCATAGCATGGGAAATAACTTCATACTTTGGTAGTACTGATGAAAAGTCCTGAGGTCTGACTCATCAACCAATATTTCCTGATCTAATTAGATCTAGCTAAAACATCCTTCTCAGAAACTAAATGATATAAATAATTACAGGCTACAAATCTGACTGATTCCTCTGGTTTTGTAAATGTATATTAGTTCATCTTAGTTTTAAACTTTACACAATTGCTCAAAAATATAGAAGTGTTAGCCTTCTTATCCCCGGGCTATCTTCCAACTGAGAAATGTTTTGACATTGTAACAATCCATGACACCTCCACAAAGCACATTTTTCCGTGTTAAAGAAAACAGAGGTTAGCAGCGTGATGCTGTAGGTTGGTTGTTTTTTTAAGTTTTAAACCTTGAATCCTTCTTTTCCCAGAAGATATAACTAATTATTCTTTGTTAAAATAGTCTAATCCATATTCATTATCTTTGTGAAACCATGATATCTTTTTTCCCTTCAGTCAAAGAAATCAACCACTATTAAACACCACGTCTGCTTGAATGTTATATCACACTTTTAGAAGATGAAGATGGTTTGCCTCTGCTTTCTGTAAATGTTTTGTTGGAAATATAGAGGTATGAAATATAGAAGAATTAAAATTGTTTTTGGCCTGCACTCATTGGTAAAACAAACTCGATGGTCAGCCACTGTGAGTAATCGCTACTTGATTAGAAGTTCTCAGTCACTCCTCTTTACAAAATGGTAATTTTGGAGATGTGTCTGTTGTTTGCAAGGGATCAGGGTGAATCATTTTCAGTACTGCATAATAAAAACTAGAACTAGAACATCAGTGGCTGATAATAGATTAAATTCTTCTAGCATATAATTAGACTACCCATTTTAAGAAAATTTGCAGAAAAAAATGTATGCTGTTTTTTCTACCCCAGCATGGATGCAATTTTACACTTACAGATATTTGTTAGAAGTGAAGATGGCAGGAATGTACAATCAGTTGAAATTGCCATCTTACTTGTTACTTGCTGAAGTGTTGTTATGTGGAATGCCATGCAGTCATACTGAAAGCCCAGTGTTTCCATCCCTGCAGGCACAATCATCTCTGCTGAAGGTATGGACGGCAGGAAACTCTGTTTTACAGTAGCTTTCCATTTATTTGATTGAAGTAAAATATTTTTGAAGGTGCAGGCCTATATCTTGCTTACAAATTGATAACCTGCATGACCTCCTTTCGCCTTTTGCACCTGCTGCAACAAAGCATCCTCATCGGTGCTAATCTTCCCAAGGTGATCTTACTCAGAAGTTTCACAAAGGCATAATAATAAAAGGTTTAGTATAATATAGATCAAATCTGCTTTAGTGTGGGTCACTGACCCAAACTGTATCGGCTCTTTCCAACCTTAATAGTCTGCTCCTCTGGGAGCATAATGTTTGGATTGGTTAGGAAATATATTGGCAATAAAGAGACAAAAGGATGTCATAAACGTTGATTAAAGCTCTGGTTAAAAGACAGAGGCGGAGAGGCTCTGAGTTATGAGGGCTTTTCAGACTGCGTTATTGTGTCAGTGACAGAGCTCTTAGTGTGTCTAGTGGAGTGGTCGCAGGTGAGTGGTAAACATTTCTCAATGTGTGAGGAGTCATTAATCCCTAGAGCTGAGGATGGCTTCACTACCAGTGTCTGTGGCCCAAGAAATCACAGCCAGTTGGCACCAGCAGGTCACACAGAGCTCCAAATGCTTTGTACTTCAAAGCTGTTTAAATATCTTCTAATGTGCTGTGTGGCATTTCAGAAAAGGCAGGTGTTGTTGTGTTTCACACATTCAGTTCATTTGCAAGTGAAGTTTGGAATGATGCATAAATAAGCTCTGCCAGGTTATGGACCTTTTGTGAAAAATATATTTTGTCAAATATAAAAAAAAGGTATAAATAAGTTTGACTTTCAGAAAAGAAGCCAGTAGTAAAGAAAACAACCTGTTCGGGCCCTGACAGAGAAGTTTAATAGTAATATGTTTCGATGCTTTTAAATATAAAAACTGTCACCAAGGCCATGGACAAAGTTGACAACTGCCTAGGGCCCCAGAATTTAAGGGGCCCCAAAAGCTCCAGGCTTACTGGTTTGTGCTAGATATAGTTAAAAGGATTAACTGAATGATAGGTGGATCCTGATATATTTTCTAATATGAGGCCCTGTCAGGTAGTATTCCAGTTTGAAAAACAAACCTGTACACATTTCACATAGGGTAGGAGGAATGGCGAGGGGGAGGTTAATAGTGGCCCAGTAGCTCGTCCCCCCACCTCTCCCCCTCGGGGCTACAGATCCGGTTAATGCAGCCACTACTGTCACTGCATAACTGACACACAGGTGTCATCATAGCTTAATATAACTCCCTCACAACATGAACACCCAAGTTTAATTGAACAAAACTTTTTTTTCCTTTGCATCTAATTCATCCAAAAGGACCGTCCAAAGACGTTTTCACATGTCACATAGGAAAAGCACAGGTGTAAATAATAAAATGGCTTAATTCCATTTAGCTGCTTCACTTCCAGGGTCCCAGTATGCTGGCTTGGTGGCACACTCACTGGGGCCATGTTAATAGTATCATCTGTGCTTTTACTACTATGACAAATCAAATGTGTGCTGTAAAAAGGCATAGAGGTACATTTGTTTGCTGAATGGCTTCTTTATTTATTATTAAAGTGAAAAGCATTATAGCAGTGCATTATATTATTGCTATTGTAATGTTTCCAGTAGCCTATGCTACTTCAAGTTTGGTACAGTATGTTAAGTCCTACTATTCTTTCAAGTGATGAAATGTGTGATTGATCTAACCATTTCACACCTGTTAATGAGGTCAAGCTATCAGTTATGAGATTAGGCACAGTGCGCTTATTTGCATGCCTGACGGGTCAGTACTGGACATCCAGCTTTGCACCACACCCACTCCAGGTCTAGCAGTGTCCATCCTTGCCTCTGGGCGTGCATTTTGCAAACCCCGCCCCGCTCGCGCCTCCTCCAAGCGGACCGCAATGATTTAGAAGTTCAGGAATCCCACGTGACGTCACCCAGGGGTGACGTTATGCTTCTCTAAATAGATCGTATTGTAATCTTTTCTCAGTCCAACGTGGTTTCTTCTGAGAGACTGCTTCACATTTTCTACACTTGTTTGGTGAGTTGAAAACCTTCTACCACCATGCAGGGGACCATGCACGCGCCTCTGCAGGTTTGTTGTGTTGGTTAAAAGCGTTCCTTGATACTTTTTCTCCTCCTTTTTTTTTCATGCAACAGCTTGTTTTGTTGTTCGCTTCAGCAGTCTTGGTCAAGATGTATTGTTGTTTTTGTATTGTTGTTTTCAACTAATTTATGCGTGCAACTAAAACGTCATGTTAGTTTTGTTAGAGTAAGCGCATTGTCATCTCACTTCGGTGTCGATGCGACGGCCTATCTGTTGACTGTTGTTGAAGTTGAACGCGGAGTCAAGTGCCGCTGCTGCTGCTCGGTCTGTCTGTCTGTCAGGTAGCAGCGGAGACAAGTCTGCAGGAATTCATCTCAAGCCCGACTGAAAACTACACAACGGGCTATTGCAAAGGATGATTTTAATTGCACTTCAAACCAATTTGGCACATGTTCGGGTTTTCTAGTAGTTCTAAAGCCCCAAAGCTGGACCCCTGCATCATTGTCATGCCTGTCCCGTCTCGGGATACGCAAAGCCGGTGTTTGTCCCGGACTCTCTGCGCGCTGCGGTTCACCAGTGATCGTCTGGAAATTGATATCTCTGCGGTTTTGCAGTCATGCCAGTTAAAATGAAAACCGTGGTGCTCCTGTTCCCATGAAATTTACGTTCCTTTTTCTCTTGAACAGCGACGTGACCAACATTACGTCATTCTGCAGGCCAGTCGATATTTGATTAACCGCTGAGATGTTGAGGGTTACTTTCAGGAAGGTTGTGCTGACGAGGCGCGCTTTGTGGCTGTAGGCCTGGGGCTTGAAAAAAAAGAAAGAAAGAAAGGTGTTTTAATCATTTGATTACTCTCCGCTGTCATTAGGGTATGTTTATGTGACAACACTAACCACTCGTTTCTCATGCACGCTGCTTTAGATCGATGGGTTGGCTTTCATTCTTACTGTGTCCCTTTTATTTGGCTGCAGTGTTAATGACACCTAATACGAAGGCATTCAAGTTTGATGATGACATTTGTAATTCTGACAATTTAATACAGACTGTGATGTTCATGCTTTTGTGAAGAGGCCTCTATTTTACACCAACGGAATAAAGTTACATTTTATGACAGCAAAAGTTTGAGAAAAAGTTTGGAAGATGAAATGTATTTTCCACTGGTTGTTGCAAGACGCCTCAGCAAAAAATCTATTATGTTTTGATATTTATGACATAAAAATTTCCTTAGAAATAATAACTAAATGTTTAAAAATAAATCTTAATTTGTGACTAGCAAAATGGTCAAGGAAAATCGATAATACACATCAAAATATGAATATTTACATAAATAAATACAAAACAGCAAAGACACTGGCTCTATAATCCTGCTGGATAACTTGTGTTATTTAGTAACCTTAATTTGGATCTAATTCTTCCCATATTTTACACAATGCTGGGCTTGATTGCAGTCCAGCGGCTCATTGCAGCAATGAAATGTGACTTTTATTTGTTGATGCTTGTTGCATGTGCTCAAGGTGAAACATTCTTCTGGTAATGATTGTAACAATGTAGGAAGGGTCAAATAACAGAAATCATAACACCAAGCACACACAGTGCAATCAAAAGTTTGGCCACAGAAGTTTCATTTCACCTAAAAAAAATCTGTTGCACATATTGTATTATTTTGCCTTGTTACATTTTTACTACAAATATATTCTGAGACTTTTCTTCTCTGTTCCAGTAATCGTATTAAACTTTTTGTGAGTAAGAATAATGTGATAGTGGTAGTTCTCTGAGGGGGCATTATTGTGTCTGTTATGAGTTTACATGTTGTGGAAGAGACCAGTAATTGATAGGTCGTGAAGTTTACCTCACAGCAGTTCATTTGACTTGATTTCGCTTCAAGAGCAGACGTTCAGGGCAGTTATTGTCTAAGAAGGCCATGTCTCCTGCCTCAGGGATCGCCGTGATCCTACCTCGAACTTGTGCTGTCAAATGCCCAGTCTATGGGGAGCTGGAGATTTTAATTGCTGCACATGCTTGTGCTTGCTTTAACCCCATATGCCTTTGCACCTCAACCCCTCTTTCCCTCACCATATTGTTTAAATTCTAATGTGCGGTCTACCTGGAGAATTCCTCCCCAGCTCCTATTGAAATCGAACGCCGGACCCTAATCCTTCCCCTCGCATACATCAGGATATGGTTAATGTAAAGTGTAACCAAATTTCCTCTTCTAAACTAAAACATCTATATAAAATGAGAGCTAAGAGCCCATTCCAAGGAAAGGGCCTTGAGAACTGATCATTTGAAGTGTGAAAGCTATTGGATACTGAGGCAAGAATTAATGCTTAAACATTTTACATTACTGGCAAATGTGATTACATCCCATTTTAGAAAAGGAAGAAACATTTTAGCATCTGTTTGACGGTCATGAATACTCTTTTTCTCTTATTTTTTATTAGTGCCTTCTGGGGATTTGTTGTAAAGTTTTACATTTAAATGTAGTAATTCATAGTTTTTCAGGTGTTCAGGAAGAAAGCCTGAAAGAATTGTACAAACTGGTGAAATTTTGGCAGTATTGGAGATAAAAATTTGGCCTAAAATGTTGATCATGTGAATAATCAGCGATAGGCTTTTTGAAGAGCTGGTTCTGCAGCGCTACTTTCCATCATCATCTAGTGTAGGTTCATGGTTAGGATCAGCGGTGTTAGTCACGTTTGTTGTGTCAAAGGAAACCAGGTGAGTTTTTAGGGGCCCTGTAGAAGAGACACAGTAAACTGGTGACAGAAAGAGAGACCAGGGCTCATTGCTCTCTGACAGAGAGACCCTGTCCAGACCCTGTTCTGCAGGCTAGGTCATGAAGTACAACTTGTTAGGAAAACAGAACTGCTTAGCATAACACAATATTTGAGTGTTTTGACTGTGCTTGAGGAAATAGTCTGTACCCATGAAAACGACACACATGTACATAGTGTATGAAGGTATTCACGCTCGACACGTGATGTGTGGCACTCACGTGAATTTTGGATGCGTTTTAGTTGTCGTGAATTGATGACGGCGGCAGGTAAAAGAGTAATAAACTGTGTTGTATGTGTGCGATAAATGAGAACTGTTGGGTGCAGTTTTGCTGCAATAAATACTGTAGATGTTGTAGTCATTATCAAGAGCACACATTATGAACAAACCACACACCTAATGCTGATGAATAAATTATTAGTCTCTTAACAGACCCCTTTGAACAGTTATTTAATGGGATTGGAATAGTGCTGTGTGAGGGGGACATAAGAAAACAACAGAATAAATGTTGTGGCATTGTTTAGTGTTTATTCTTTATCCCCAATTTTCTTCATTTAGCTTCACAAGTGCGGTGTCACTATAGAGATGCACTGTTTTTGCACACCTACCAAATTTCCTAATTCATCTAGGCACCATTCAGATCGTTTGTAAAGTCTTAATTCCCTTATTAGAGAACAAAATGAGTATCCATAACTCTAGGCACCCTGGAATCTTATGTGCTGTCTGTGGGGCTTTGGTTCAAACCTCACAGGGACCAACTGTGGCCTTCCTGTATGGAGTTTCAAATCATCATTCCCTGTTTGCATGTCCCATAACAAAAGACTTGCATGTTCAGTGTTACAAATCTTACTGCTATTGATCAAGGCACTGACTCGAAGCTAAAAATGGTCCCTGGGTGCTGTGCTGTGGCTGTTCCTAGGAGGATTAATAAAGACTAATTTAACTCTTATTGTACTCACTTAACACTTATTAAAACATCTCTCAGAAAGTGCTGGGCATCTGTAGTACTGGCATGTGGTGACTGCTCAGAGGTTGTCAGTGATGAGGACAGTTTACACGGCATTGTACTGGACCTTGAAATAAGAAATACACTGTGACACACTAGCTAGCATTCACCAAATTTGATGTTTGAGTCCAAAAAATACTCAAATAATTAATTTGCTGAGTGTGATCATTATTTTCTACAAAACCCTTTTCAGTTTAAATAAATAAGCTAAACTTGCATCTTACTTTAATGATGTATTAGCTCAAACATCCTAACGATAACTGTTTAAATACAATGCAGCATACATTTATTGAAATCACTGATTAAAGAATAAGTGAGATAAGAATCTGACTAAGCTTTCGGTGCTTTGGTACCTGAAAGCTTTAATACGCTTTACAGACGCAATGCAGGCTCTATTTAAAAAGTATCTGGGTTCTATAGCAGCTATACTTGCTGCCTTGTTGTCTTTTTCTTTAAGAATTATGTAAATGTATTTCTACTTTTTCGGCCTACAATAATAGAATTATTGCCATAGGTAGGGACATGTATGTAAGCTGTTGTAAAACTTTATGGTTTAAATATTTAAATGTGAGTCAGGCATCTTATGCGCATCAAGTGCAATGATTGATTAAAGTGCACATCAGCGCCTTTAAATGGCATGTCATTGCTCTTGGTTTGATCTTGAGAAGCTGTTAAAATGCACCGTCTATTATCTGTGATTTTTTTCCCCCTGACATCCTGTGATAAATATTGTCAGGCTGTTTTCAATATATTGTTATCCAGAATGCACCTTCCTCGTTGTTGTGCATGATTTAGTTTCTGTAAGTAAACAGAGGGACAGCATAATATTTACAGAATTTGTAGGCCCTTCATTTTTATGTGTCTCTGGTTTCAATTGATATTTTTCCAGCAGAGCACGATTCGAGGCGCTCCTCTTTTCTAGGGAAGTTTCACTCTAAATTATTAAAGCTTTTAAAACACTAACCGAAGCCACTGCACATTTGACATGATGCATGGCTATGGCTGTAGTGTACTGAGCGATTACTTACAAAGCACATATTTGACAGTAGCTGCAGGTAAAGAAATATATTGTCCTCTATTTGTAAGCTTTAAAACTAACTCACGTTTTTAAAGTTGTTTTTTAGAACAAATAATGTGCCTGTCCCTCATGCAGTGCTGCTTTGCCCAATACTTCCCTTTCTTGTTCTCACTATATATAAATATATATTCTACTATGTATAACAACTGAATAACTTAATTAAACTATACTTTTGTATTTTGTAATAAGTTCAATTTATCTCAATGCATAGGTAAATTAGTGAAGAGGCATTTTTCACATGTATTTGTCAGACCAACAGCTATATGTGCTAGACCAGATTCTGTCACTTTGTGGTAAGAATACACATTTGAAGGAGTTGGTTTCAGCATGATGTTGGAGTGTGACTAGAAATTTCAAACATGGTTGATCATGTCATTGTTCCCATCCAAATTTGAGCTGAAACATGTCGAAATCCAAACGTTGAGTTTAACAGTAATTGCATGTTGTATGAGTGCTATAACAATACATCAATTTTTGGTCATGAATGGATATATGTCTAAGTAAGTATTTAAATGCATACATTAGTTTTTCCTGAACTCATTAAATCAGTGTCCAGTCCTTGAAAACTCTGTATTAGGTTAGTGAGAAAACTGTATGTTTATTACTGAAAATAACCACATAACTGTTTTAGGTGCAATGGTAGTTTTATGTCAGCGGTTAAACAATGAGTGTATTTTTCCTCTTGGATGCAGGCGGGGAAACTCAAACTACTAACTTCCTGTCACCTGTTTTTTTTTTTTTTTTTTTGTAGTTTTATGAGAAGGTGGCCAGAGTGATGAACTCAGACCAGGAAAGGCCGTTCGTGTGCAACGCTCCTGGCTGTTCTCAGGTGAGTGTGTCGAGACAAAGCAAGACAGGGTGTACATGTGCGTGTGTGTGTGTGTCTGTGTATATTTCTCCTTGTAATATGAAGAGGTGTACATTGAGGGGGGCTGAGGAGTATATTACTGCGCCATACATAAGGGAGAAACAGCATGGAACTGAGTGAAACATAAACCGTAAATAACGCTGCAGGTGTAAAAATACTTAGTCAACACCAGGGTTTATGTTCTTTTAGGATGTGCTCTTTAAATGGAGTATAACAGTGAATGTTATTTTGATTTAAAAGTTGCAGTGCGTATTTGTTTTAAAATCGGTGAACATTTATATGTCTTTGTACATACAATTTTTACAATCCTGCTTTAAAAACATTCACCAGCGATTTCCCACGGAGGACCATCTGATGATACATCGACACAAACATGAGATGACCCTTAAGTTCCCCTCCATAAAGAACGACAACATGTTATCAGGTGAGTTACGACAGTGCAGACTCACACACTACCTCGGCACAGTTCATGTGGAACTTGTAGTTCATTTTCAGGTGTGTGCCTTGGTGACTCATGCTCAGACACACTTGTCTATCATCAGAAAACTTCATGGCATGCCCATACGAGTTGTTTACAGTCATGTAAATCATATGACACACGTTACATTGCAGCTCAGCTCTATTCAGTGCATACCACTGACACACATCTCAGGAGAAGAGAGATGCTGACATATGACTGGAGAAATCTGAATTTTAAGCTAAATCCCTCTTGTCTGTTACTTTGTGTGATTTGCATTTTGGTGTCATTAGTAATGATCTTACTATAGAGTGGCAGTGGGAGATGGTTTCCAATGGTTTTATGGATGGTGGGGTGCGTAAGCCCCAGGTGACATACTGATTAGCACAAAAATCTACTGTTCAAAAACATGAAATCATAGAATGTGCACTGCATGTGTGAGTGTCAACCCAAGGCCGATCCATAAGTATAGATGTCCATTCCTAGAAATGGCCAGGCCACACTAGACAACAGTGTGAACTGCTCTAGCCACGCTGCCGAGATTGTGTCTTCTTTATTATTTACACTCAGTGGACGGTGGGATCAGATTTTCTAGGCCGGGTGTTCTTATCGCCTGCTGTCTGAGCTCTGACCATTTCTCTTATTGAGACCTTGAACTTAAGATGAAACAGACATGGCTTGTAAAAAATGATCTACTCTTAGTACTATAATTGTTGAGCTAAAGTTAACCTCCTGCTCCATTTGCTAATCTTATCATTGACTCCTAGGTGTTATCCTCAACTAAAAATTGACATTACTCACTTTTTTATTAATAAAGCTTGTCACATTCTCAACCAAAATTGAAAAAAACGTATTTGTATTTTAGGTACACAGGTCATGATGAAAGTTTGAGTCAATCCCCAGTCTAGCCAGAATGGATAAACAGCCTACGAAGTATGCTTTTAGCCTTTGAAACAAGACTGATCCTAAAATCACCTTCAACTGTCTGAAACCTGATCTTTGTGCACCCCCCAACATCAAGTTGAATACCGCGGCTTGACTGAGCTCTACAAATGAGACCCCCACTCAGTAGGTGGGATCTGTACTTTATCAGCTGAAATGGGCCTGTCAAGCGTAGGATCTCTCTCTCACTAACAGAATAGAAGTTATGTTTTCTCAAAATCATTGCAAATATGTAACAACAATGTAAATTATTACACTTTAGTCTTAAGGTAGATCTCCATTGGCTTTTGTGAAGTGTTTTCCTTGTCAAACAGTGGATAAACGGTAAAAATTATACTATGAAACAAAAACAAACGGTCAAATCTGGTGAAATCAGTACAAACACGTATCTTTGCTTAAAATATACTGTACTTCTTGCTAATTTGGTGTTTGTTATGTACTGTTGTATATCATTTTGTATCATGGGTCCTGTTTGTTTGTTGCTGTTCTGTCATTGTATGTATGTTTCAATTGTGACCTGCCAAGGAGCTGATAATGAAAATTAGCTTTAAGCTAAGTGCGGTGTTAATTATTGCACATGGTCCCTTTATAAATAAATCAAAAGGATAAAATAGAATTAAAAATAATGGAAAATTCCCCAAACATGATGCTGTACTGTATGTACAGCCACTATTAACAATAGATTTCAAAGCTAAAACTTGAAAAACATTTGCTTGATTTCCAGACCAGACGCCCACACCAACACGCTTCTTGAAGAACTGTGAGGAGGTGGGATTGTTCAGTGAACTGGACTGCTCCATTGAGCAGGAGTTTTGCAAGGCCCAGGAAGAAGAGGACAATAAACAGGTACTGCAGGGTAGAGAGCAAAGCTTAAGGCTGAAAAAAACCTAGGTGAACCAAACGCCATAGCCACCCACAGTGGGTAGGTCAGGTGGTTATGAACTGTTATCTGGCGCTATCATTAGTCACGTCATTAACAGCAGCTCACACATGTTAGGTGTTACACACACTAATAGAAACAAAACACCTCATGAAATCACACTTTGGTCACTTGTCAAAAAGCTGATAACCATAGATATTGTGTACTGAAGTCATAAGTTTCTTATGCAGCTTTTGTTGTGTCCCGGAAGCCATGCTCCCCAATCCCTATTAGTCTTGTTGACAGTGACAGACAGGGCTCGCAGGTGGAGATTTGTCACCCACCAAAGGTAAGGAGAAATGAGATCTGGTTCTCCACCTGTAACTTCAAACAGCTCTCAAGCCATCTCTCAGGGAGGGAGTCCTATTTCTTCCCAGATGTAAAGACAGACCCCTGAGACAACTTTTGTGGCAGCAATAAAAGACCTGGCCAGACATTCTCACATATGAGCACAGACGCAAAGCTTTGGCATTTGACAAAATACGTGGTCATTTATGCATTGTAGATCTCTCCTGAGATACCTTTACCTGCAACATGGGTACTAGTCAAATCACCACAAGACAGACTGCTTATCTAATGTCTAGAAAGATGTGCAGTTCACACTGTAGCTAAGCTGTCGTCTGGGTGGTTTGGCTCTGGAGCTCGTCTGTGTTCAGGTCATCCTCGTCTAGCCTCTGCAGCCTGTGTGGTTTATGATGGGAGGCTCTGCTAAGTCAGCAGGAGGCGAGTCAGAGCAAGACTCTCTGGGAGAGTGCATAGCACAATAAGCAGAGATAAAGAGTGAAAGCTTAAAACTTCAGGAAAACAGCAATCAGCCAATATGAAAATAAAATATCCCATATTCATTTACAGACACTCTAATATGAGCAGAAGAATGAGTGATTTAGTTTATTAATAAACCTTTAATTTCCTCAATAATTACATGTTATTTTTGGGTCACTACTTGTTGTCAGGTGAAGTATTTTTAAGTGTTGTGAATGTCTGTATCCTCCCATTTAATCATTACCAGTGGCTGTTTCACATTTGACTCAATGCAAATTACTTCAACTTCCTGTTTGTTTTATGGCACTATATGTGAGTTGAGCTTGGAGATATATTGTTACTTACAGTCGAGGGTATTTTGGAATGTATATGCTGTTATAATATTTGTATAAATAGGTAGGTAAAACAAACAAACTGTCCTAATAGGCAAATAACAATAAGGCAACGTCTTCATTAGACTCTCAATGTTTCCCTGAGTCAACTCAGAAAAAGCCCGGAGATTATAGTTTAGTTCCTCATTACCGATTCAAGCTGGGTGAATGGAGCCCAAGGCCAAACCTTTGTAATTGTTTGAGTTGTGCTGAAAATACATCTTGCCTGGAAGGAGGTTACACTCTTGACAGATTCTTAACCTTGAATGTCCCGCTTGCTTTTCTCTCCCCTTTCCCGCTGCAGAATATCTCACTGCACGGCCAGGCAGGCCAAGGCCAGCACCAGCATTCCCACTCACGGATGGGCAACCATGATACCAGCATAGTGATCCAGCAGGCCTTGCCCTCTCCTCAGTCTAGCTCCGTCATCACTCAGGCTCCATCCACCAACAGACAGATAGGGTGAGTAGGCAGAGTATTTTTATTAGACTTTGAACAGAAAGAGAGGGAAAAATATTTAGTGTAGTAGAGGCACTGTTAAGAGAACGACAAATTATCTGACGTTCTGTGGTCAGGGTGTATCCTCTCACCTCAAGTTGCGCCTACATTACAGCAACAGCCTTAGGCTCGGCCTGGTCCCTTTGTGTCCTTGCTGAGTGTCATCCGTCCATAGTCTCTGAGGTAATGTTTTGTTACATTTGGAGCAGTGTGTGTGGGGCCGGCGATTCATGTTTTGCTGTTCATTCAGTATTGTCCCACAGCACTGCATGCCAAAAAGGGTCCCACAGGACAAGATGAGGTCATTGTTGAAGCCTCAGTCGCGACTGCTTTTACAACGGTTTAGCATTTCATGCTCTAAAATAGTTCCTTTCACTGTATGGGAATGTCAGGCACAACCTTATAGCTCTGTTTCTCTGATAAATGTGCACTGCCATGCTACAGGTGTTTAATAACAACACATATAGACAATATATTAACAACAATCTGTGTGGAGTGTTGCTTCACTATTTAAATGCAGTGTTTAGTGGACAAGGAATTGTTGATAGAGTTTAAAGCATTTTTAATCATCAGACCCTGTGTTTAGGATTCATATTTGCATACTGTGTAAAGTTAGGCTGTGTTCATTTTTAAACTCTACTAACTGTGATGGGGCTACCATCTCTTTGAGGGTAATGTCTTTCCCTCTGCTGACATACTGTCTTTATATATCAATAACATAATAATTACTACACACAAACATTTATACACACTTTCTTCCTTATGAAGACACTCCACTGACCTCATTCATTCCCTGTCCCTTAACCCCAACCACCTTCAGACTTGTGCCAAGGCTTTGTTACTGTAAACCAGACCTGTGGCAAGCAAGTTAGACATTGAGATGGCTCAGTGTTAGGCCTGTGCTATGTTGAGGTTGTCCTGTGTAGATTTGTAGCTTGAGGAGCTAGTGAATATTGGATGGGAGGCCCATCACTAAGCCTGACTGACACCCCGTCAGGCTCTTTGTCGAGGACAGGGTTGGAATTTCATCCCCTTGGAGGAGCAGCAATCACTGCCAGTAACAGAGACTTTGCTGGGCCTTCTTCACCTGAGTTTACCTATCATTAAAAACTCCTCACCTTGCTAAAGCACAGACTCCCCACTTCACTTCTTTTCACAGTTCTTTATGATCACAAATCTCTCACTGATTTGTTGAGAGACTGGTAGTTTTACTGCTTACACATACAAAGAAACACATCACTTGAAAGCTAGAGCTGGTTTGCCATGTGGTGAGAATGGCACATAAGTCTCAACTACAATTATCTGTTATCTGTTAATTATCTGTCATTTAAGGCATTCCCCAAGCTGTGCTTGTATGTGCTAAAAGGAGTCACTTGTTTACTTGGACGATGGAATCCTAACACATGAATAGGATGAGTAGATTCACACAAGAGAAAACTGATCTGGAAATGTTCACATCAGCAGGAAAATGGTTGAGGAAACACCTACACTGAGAAGCAGTGCTTCCACAGGAAACCATTAGGGCCAACCAAAGGCTCCGTTCACAGGGTCTCTCCACAGGAACTTCCTACACACAGAACAAGCTGGACACTTCACAGGCTGACTGTGCTCTGTCCAGATTGATAGTTAGGGAGGGTCAGATCAGTGGTTCCCTATGACGCCTGGTATAATCATCCTGTTGTCATAACAACCAGAGACACAATTAAGAAACAGTTATCCTTGTCATGAATGGAAAGGTTTGTGGATGTGATCATCGCAGGCCTATAAGTCTTTTAATCTTGATGCACTTTATGGAGCTGTGTGGTAAATATGTCTCTGAATAAAAAGAAATCACCAAACAAAGTCAGTTTAATCTCACTTCCATCTGCTTCCTTCTCGGCCCTGCTGAACGCACAGTGTGAGCATCCAATGAATTAGGATAACAAGTCATTTTCATTGCTCCACAATGTTTACCAAAGAGCTTTGAGGCTTGGAATCAATTAGGATTGGCTTTCCTCAAGTCCATTTACTTTAGGGTTGAGCTGGGCCTGCAGCTGTGAAACCTGAGGACCTCTCTCTTTTTCTCTCTCTCCTTCTGCTCTGAGTCCCTAAACAAGGTCTTTGGGGAGCCACACTGACACAAACCAGTGTTAAAACCAGGCATAAGAAACAGCCAGTAGATCTTAATGTCATGGCTATCATTATCATACAAAGGGAAGCGGTGTCCAACAGATTTGAATGCTTTCTGCATTTCAATTATAAACATCTGTTGCTGAGTTATGTCAGAGTTAAATGCGTTGGACATTACTAGTCAACCATGTGAGATACAACATTCTGTGGAAACCTCAACCTTTTGACTCGTAAGAGGAGATGTGCGGGTATGGGTGTGGGCACAAGGCAATGAAAATGACATTCTTCTACTCTGGCTCAGTAGAGGAATTCAGCCTAATTATTTCCATTACATAGCTCAATCAACCTGAATGCAGTTGGATTAAGTGAGGAATGATTATAGGACAGATAAAATATCGACAGATCGACAATTTAAGATGATGATGTGCTTTTATTAGCTAAATGGGAACTGGGTGAACCTAAAAAGTAAAATCCTCAAAACCGTTGATGTTTGTTTGTATGTCAACATCTAACCAAGACAATATTTCTCAATTTTTCCTGAATTATTTAATTCTTACACAAATGTGACATGAACTATTCCTTTTACTCCATACCATACATACAATTAGTCCACTATACTGATTTGCAGTTTGACATTCAACTTAACTTAAATCTGTCTTGTAATGCACCAGCCCCAGGCATACTGTGTGCAACTAAATTTGGCTGTCACATCACCGTGCAAAGCTCTCTGAAGGAAGTCAATTTGTGGTTTTGTTTCCCATGTTGCTTTAAATGCACACTATTCACACCTCAGAGCCACCAGCTTCATGCTGTCCTTGTTTTTGCCTTTAAGGGAAGTAGCACAAGTAGATAATGGTCTGCATGTCTTCTAAGCTGCAGGGTTTCATGTAAAGCCCAAGTGTAGGGTGACACATTGGTGCAAACTTCCTGTGTTGTCTTAAATTTTGTGAGATGCTTATTGTTTATTTAGGAGCACTGGGTAAAAGATTTTAATATATTTTTGCATGATATAGATAATGATCTTCATATCAATCAATCAGTCTTCACATCTTGAAAACAAAGGAAATGCCCATGCAAACGCAATCTGTGCATGGTCGGTTGAATACAGTATATTTTAATGATGCAATATTCCGGTGTTTACATATATAATGTATATTATATACTGATGCTGTACACTTAATTGATGGAAATGCAGAGTTGCTGGTCGTTTTTATGATTTTGATTCCAGGATGCATTGCATATCACATTTTTTTATTGCATAACCCTGCTCCCCTTGCATGCAATAAAACAACTCTGCTGATTTCAACACCCATTGTGCCAGTGCCAGGTCAGAGAATGACCTCCTCTACAGAGAGTAATGGGCTTTCCACGGACAAACTTTGACCTCATGAACTTCACAATTTAAACAAAACTTCCTTTATTATTGTTTATGATTAGATTGCATTCAGAAAGTGGTGATAAGGAGGGAGATCCGTCCTGAGTGCAGAAGCGCGGAATCTCTACAAAATGCCTGAGGTTGTGTAAAGTGTAGGGCTAATGAATGTAGAGTAGTTGCAGGTAGAGAGAAGATGAGAACAAATAAGGTACAGAAAAACAAAAGTATACAGTATAATTAATTACAAAAAAGGAAGGAGAGAAAAAGAAAGAGAGAGAATGCAGGATGTACATCTGACCTGAATTAAGATGAGCTCATTGTGTACTGCAGTGGGTTTAATAGTGCATTTGTAGAGGAACGCCCAGACTCTGTTCCCTCTCATTCCAGCGGGGCTGTGTCATCCCTACCCCGGGGCCACCACACATGCAGGCTCCTGCAAAAGCAACTCACACACAGGGACATGCCTCACAGCTCTGGGGAGCACAGGGATCACAATGCAGGGAAGTGTGGAAAAGGGGATCAGAGGTGGACAGAGGAGAGGAAGACAGGGATCAGAGGTGGATGGAGGAGAGGAAGAGGGGATAGGAGGTAGATGGAAGAGAGGAAATGAAGGATCAGGAGGGTGGAGGAGAGAGAGAGAAGAGAGGCATCAGATGTGAGGTTTTCTACCAGGATGGTGGCTAGTCCGTTGGAGGAGAGGATAAAAGACATGTCTGTACAAGGCAAGGAAAAGATACATCATGTTTGGGGCATGGAAGTATGGACAGAACTGAGATTATGAAAGAAAAGTGAGGATGGAAAACTGAATGAGAGACAGAAGGATGAGGCAGACAAGAGACAGGAATCAGGTGGCTGATGAGAAGGAGAGAAGTTGGCTAAGGAGGAGGGGGACATACATGCTAATAAGTAGTCATGTTTTGATGAAGATATGAAGAGGGAGAAGGATTAATTATCATTGAAAGTGAAAGGGGCGGTCAATGCCAAATGTTAAAACACCTGTTAGGTGTTGCTGACAGATACCAGTTTAGCTTGTAACAATATGACACAATTGTTGCTGCACAGTTTTTTTTCTGATTCACTTGTGATAGGAATGTACTGACATGCTTTTTACATGAGTTGAAAACGAAAGACAACCCATCTTTGCTGTCCCCAGCCAATGGCGTCTTATGAATCAAAACAATATCATATTTGGTGAATAAATACCGCTCATAACTAACACTCACGCTAATTTGTATCATCCACCACCATTTCTCAACTGTGCTTTGGCATGGTTTTACTCAGCTTGAGGCACCCTAATGTGAGGACACCCCATCCCTGATCCATCCCAGTGGAGCATCCATCCCTCCTCTAGCCCACTAATAAAAGTCAGCCTGTGTCGTAACCCATTAGAGCTGATTTATTTGATCAGATTCGTATTATTTCCTCAGTCCAAACCCCATGGCACTCTCCTCCCACCAGTGATTAAAGGCAGTAAATCAGGGGCAGGTCCTGTGTAGTGTTTACTCAGAGAGCCAGGCAGCTGCAAGCTGTTTGAGGCCCTTGTTTCTCCCTCTGTTTACCCCCGTTCCCATGGCGACTGCACCACCGTCTCCCGAACGTCTGGAACTTAGCCCTGGGCTGCTTTGGTTACGTTCAAAAGTTTTTAGCTGCTGTGTCTACCCAGAGCTCGCAGTGACTTCACCCAGCGAGGAGTGAGCGCAGCGATGTTGGAAGAGTCAAGGAGGGAAAGAGAGGGAAAAGCGAGAGGAGGAGAGGAGGGAGGGACAAAATCTAGGGGTGGGCAGGCACAGGGTGGGGGGAGGGCGAAAAGCCAAGAGCATTACATCATTGCTGGAGCAGAGTCAGAAAGGGAAGGATATGAGTCAGTGGACTGAATGCACCTCTCTCCGTCTCTCTCTCTCTCTCTTTCCCTCGTTCTTCTTGGATGGCAGCCAAGCCCCTTGTGTTTAAGTCCCCAGTACTTGAGTTGGGACTGTGGGGATTGGGACAGTAAAGCCTAGTGTGTGGAGACTGCAGGATTTGTGGGTCAGAGCAAGCAAGTCCATCGGGGGCTGGAGTTGAGGTGTGGGCACTGTGAGGGATACAGAAAAGAGTTATAGAGGATTAACAGGACAATGAACCGTTGTCAGTTCTGCTCCATCAGAGAGAAAAATAGCAGGATAACTTAGGGAAATAGTCTATGGAACAAGAGATAAAAAGCAAAAAGAGGGACTCAGGGAGGGAAGAAGGTCTAGCAGTGATGTCATGGTGGAGTGAAGGTGGGCGGGAGAGGTGGAGGGGTGGTGCGGTGGTGGTTCTTGGGCGGGGATTGTGGAAGAGAGCTGGGCTGAGAGCAAGGCACTCAGTAATGTGAGAGTGCAGGGTCAGGACTGCAGAGTGTCTACCTGCTCTCCCCTGGGGCCCACAGCCCAGGCTATTATCAATCCCCTCAGTGGAGCCACAGCCTGTCATTATTCACTCACACACACACACAACTTCATGAACATTTACACGCCGGCACTATGAACATGGATCCACTAATCCACTGTACACTCTGGTGCATAATGTAATCACAAGCAAACAGATGTAAACAGAGAAAGCGGGAGAGAACTAAAAAGAAGAAACATGTTTTGTAAGACCTCAATTAGAATGCTATTAACATATGTATATGCTAAAGCTTATATAATAGCTAAAGCTATTTATAATGTCACATTAATAAGTGACTGCTGTAACAAAATTATTACATTCATTAATAGTGGCTTTTTGCCTGCAGTCACTCTGTAATGTCTATTTATCAGCAGAGCCAGCACAAAGATGAGTTAATGCTCAGAGGAACAGATTTGTTTTTCCTCCCACTGGACAAGCAGGTGACGGATACAGTGTTCGTCCTCCCCCTACTCTGTAGCAGGTGAGCACTGCTAGCAGACAAGCGCAGCAGTGTAACCTGTACAAGCTTCAAAGAAAGCGAGAGCCTGACCTGCAACAACCAGCATGTGCTGAGAACCAAACTCTACAAATTATGGACTGTCACAAGTAGCTCTGTGCTTGTGCAATTTATTGTCTTATTTTGAATGAAGACAGACATGAAGAAAACAGATTTTATCTTTGTCCAGGCCTCTTAGTTGGTCAGTTGCAGTCTGATTTAACTTTCCTTATATATGAATATCAGCATCTTACAGCATTTCATTGACCGGGCGGTTATTATATATACGTTTTTTTAATCACCAGTAGAGGATCTGGCACACACTGGACTGGAAATAGTTACATACAATTACTTCCAATATCCATTTTTAAAACCTTTTCTGGGCAATCTGCCGGCCACATTACTCTAAATCTAATGGTCTTGGACATTTAAATGTATGACTATATACTGTATTTAATTTCAAGTCAAACTTTATTTCAGACTCACAAGAGGGTTCACAACATTTCATATGTAGGCTATTGCGGCAGTGTTTTCTGGATCTGGATAAGGAATGATAACATCTCCTCCTAGGGCTGGTTGATGCCTCTATGGTGCTGTTCTCTGACTCATCAAAGCAACACATAAAATTGTAGATCAGTTGTCTTACATGTAGGAACACCAGAAAACACAAACAGTTGACTGGCACTATGCCATCTGGGAACCCGAAGCAGCAACCTCATTGCATCATTTCATTGTAAGCCACTATGAGCCTTTGCATACTACTTTTCCTGTGGATACGCCAATGATTAGCTGTATACACAGGTGTGCAAAAAGATCTAAATAACGAACATTTTACAGTGACACTTGAAACTGTCAAAAAATATCTCCGTTGTCATTCATATCATCAGTGAGAAAATGGCCAAAGTATTTAAATTTACCCCCCCGAGACAGTCAACATGCTGAATAAAAAACAGTTTTTATCTACAAAATCATCAGCGTGTCACTGCCACGTGACTGTTATTTCATCCCCCTGGACGCTGGCAGAGCCTAAACGGAGAGGGAAAACTATGTTGATGTAGCGCGCCGCTACACTGCATACCTCATTGTACTTTCATGACTTTTCCCATGTGGAAATGTTTGGATTCGCGGTGTTGCTCACATGTCAGACGTGCTGTTAAATGAGTGTGATTGTGATAAATTGGGATGTTAGACAGGAATGACACACAGTCAGGGATGGTAATGGTCCTGTGTGTGTGGAGCAATCTATAATGTCTGGAGCGTAAATGCACATATTTAGGTCTGGAAAAATACAGGTATTTATTCAGGTGGGGCACCATTTTCTCCCCCATTTGGCCATCACTCCCTCACTACTCACTATTACGGTAATCCAGGCTATGATGTGGTCAACTGATTACATTAACCCATAGAGCACAGCTAACGTAAATGCTTCTTTTACTCCTTACTAAAGGAAATGGATCTTTATCGACTCATCCTGATGATACTGATAACTAGAGAATTATTGATTCTCCTGAAACAGGTTATTATTTAAGAATCAAGTGGTGAACACATTTTTTAGAGACTGTGCACATGTGAGTGTAGCTGCACCCTGCAGCTGGGAATCACTGTTCTTACAAGCAGGCTTTTGGTGGCAGTTGTATAAATGATGTCACCACATGCAGATGGAGTGGTCTGGGTGTTTGAATGGCTGCAGCCCTGTGCCAGTGACTGTGACAGGACTGTTGTCAGTTGTTTAAGCTCAGCCTGGGCCTCATCTGTACATGTGATTTATTGATGTGGCCGTGAGTGTGGATAGGCCTGTTGGTCCACACACGCTTTTGTGGTGACCTAGGGGGATTTTCTACGCTCAGGGCTTCCACCGCTGTAGCAGTCTCTAAATGCAATTCTCATCATGCACATCTCATGTGGTTGTTATGACAAATATTATTCATTCATCATCACAATCATCACAGTTATTCATCTATTGTACTACATGAAGTGTGCCTGTTTAAAGTGCATCCAAAAACTCCCAAGATGCTTCAACAGTCAATTGCAGCATGAAGACACAGCCACACGTTCTGTTTTCCATTCTGACTTTGTAGCTGCAGAAACAAAAAAAAGAAAGCAATAAGTTGGAGAAAACATGTGCTCTGAAAAAGCAGAGATGTGAAACAAAAAATTTATAAAATAATTAATCATTTTTATTTTTAAGATTTTCTTTCGTGATCTCACTTTGAAGAATTGCAATAGTTCAAGGGTTCTCTGCTGTGTAATGCTCTTTGTCGATAGCTTCTGCACCAAACATGGTGCTGCAGCCAGCAGGGTCAGGTCCACCATGAACAAAATCCAGTATGACGATTACAGCTTTCCCTCCAGGACTATTAAAATTCAATTAGAGGTCTGTGACAGAGTTGGTACTTTTTTGTTTTGTTTTGTATTGATAATGGTGTGTCTAAAAGCACTGGAAGAAATCTGCAAAGTGGACCTTGAATTTCAACTTTGTTTCTTTTCTGAAACTGCTTCTGAGGTGAAGAGTCAACCCTCAGGCTCACTGATGTATTCACGAGTTTTACCACATCTATAAACAGTTTAAAACCTGCCTGTGAATGATTTGTACAGGTGTATAAACAGTTTTATAACACACTGTAAGGCTTTTTGACGGGCGTAACCGCATATTATTACATATTAATACTGGTATGACATACTGTGTTATCAATCAGTTATTATGTGTTTAAGCACCAGTTATGTTGGCTTAATAGGAGAAGTAATAACTAGCACCATAGTGGTGGTGGTAGTGGTAGTGGCAGTTGGCTCTGAAGTTCTCTGAATGTCTGTCTGTGTGTGTCTTCTCAGGCCTGTCCCCGGCTCTCTGTCCTCATTGCTGCACCTACGAAACAGACAGAGACAGCCTCTGCCAGCCTCCATGCCTGGAACTCTGCCAGACCCAACCATGCCTGGCTCCTCTGCTGTGCTGATGCCTGTGAGTACAAACAACGGCGCACAGAGCACATTCGCTCATGGGTGTACCCACACATGGAGAAGCAGAGTCACTCACTTACAACAGTGTGACAACAGTGTAAAAACAGACTGCACACAAACTATGTAGGTTTGTAGTTTGGGATGCTTTCTGTCACCACTAAAATGATAAATAGAAATAGAATAGAAAGTAGACTTTATTGTACCACTTTGGGAAACAGGGAATGATAACAACCCAGAGAAAGCTCCTCATATCAGGATTCTAATGATACAATATGTGTTCTCATTGTAATACAAGACAGCCTGTGTTTATGGTATGGGAAAAAAACCCACCCATGTTTATTAAATTAAGAGCTAAGCGATATTTGGTGAAGATTGACGGTTCAGGAAAGGGGTGCAGGTTTGGGTGATATTTTTACACAAAACACACTTAGTGCAATTAAGGCTGTGTGTCAGGTTCTAGGCCCGAGTCTCTGTGGATGAGGGGGGGGAGCGGGGGTCAGGCAAAGGGGGGTGGTGAGGGGCCATTCCCCATGGAGACCACCACACCAATCAGAGTTCAGCAGCTGGGAGGCTACAGCGGCTCACACATGTATGCATGCAGGCTCTCACACAAAGGTTTCTTCTTTCCTGCATATACTGCTCAGTGAGCACTGCTCACATCATCACCCTGCACAGATGACCTCTCACCCCTGTCAGCTCAACCAGCTGATTTCCTTACATTCAGGTTTTAGTTGTGACACAGGACCACACTGACCACGGTACCTCAGAGGTACACACACAAAGACAGATTCTAACGCATTCATACAACTAACGCACACCTAATAACAGCTTGTTCACCTTAATAGCACATCTTGCACCAAGGGGTCTTTCTGACACTCACTGCACTATTATCAGAAACACACACACCCTCGTTGCACCAGCTTCCTGTGTTAAGTCCCTCTCTGCTTGCTTCCTGTTTTGGGTCAGCTCCAGTTATCATCACACAGAGCTGTGCACGGGGCAGCCTGTCATGTGAAATCAGTATCTCATGCTCTCTCATCTCATCCCCCACAGCTTACTGTGCAGGAAAATTAGTCTCACACGTTCAATGCCAAAGCTTCTTTGGTGATAGCATCTTGTTAAGACATAAAAATCCCCATGTAAAGCATAGATCAGAGCTAAATAGAAAAAGGGTTGTATTATGGGAATAATATGTATACACTTGTGAGTATGACTGATATCCTGTTGTTATACTCTTCAGATGGAGAGACAAATGTCCATGGGCTCCAATATGATGGGTATGCAAGGACCCACCCACAGCAGCTCTTGCTCTTCCACTCACATTCCCTCCATGCACTCAGAAGCCAAACTGGTGAGTATATTATGCATGTATTCACATGGATACATACACATTTATGCACACACATACACAAGTGCACACACTCAAACTCAAAGTGTTGCAACCTCGCTTTTCCACTGGTCTGTGCCAGCAAAGCTGTGCTCTTAGGTCTGTGTGGATTTCATCATTTGGTGTGTAATCAAAGCTGTGTCTGAACCTGCCAGTGCAGCACTGGAGACTCTGACTGGAATAAAGAGCCCTTTATGTGGTTGTGGCTGGGCTGCCCACCGACTGCCTGATGTATATCTTAATGTACAGAACATGTTCTGTAGGTCCTGCAACTTGTTAGCACTAGTTTAACACAGCAGGGAAAAAATCAAATGACCTCATCCTTCACAAAGCAGGCAGTTAGAGCAGTGGGAATGAGACGTAGCTGTGAGAGGAGAGAGACAGAAAGGACACGGGCTTTGAAAGTTAAATAAGTATAGAAGACTGAAAGACGAAAAAGCAGAAGAGAAAGAAACCTTACACTTTTTTTTTGTTTTGCTAATACTGATGCCAGTGACAAGCAGTATACCTTTGATTAATGTGAAATGGATGAACAGTTACACTCTAGGTGATATGAACTGATAAGTACTGTAGCAACATGACCACCAGCCAACCTTTGTTTTCAAAATAAATAACTGTCATGACTTGGATATCAAAAAAATCACACACCATAATGAAAAGTGCTGGCTGCTCTTTGCGTTTGGAAAGGTTCGCCGATAGCTCAGTTTGCTGGAGAGAAACATCTTGTTGGGGGAGGGATTGGGGGGGGAGTAGCAGAGGTCATTAGAAGAGTTATTGCTCTGATAGAGGAGAGCGGGAGCATTCCCAGGGCATTTAATTCTCCCTCTTCCTCCTGCTCTCTCAAGATTGATCGTCTTTGTAGTCTTTTGAATCTCTTCAACTGTTCCTATGGTAACACACTGGGGTAACACAATATTAGTGTATTAGGCTTATCTCTCCTCTGGCCGTCATCCAGACACATCTTACTCTTTTTTTTCTCCTCCTATCTATGTAATTGAATTGTAAATGCTCTGTTAGGCCTCCCATAAACATATGCAGTCACTAAATGGGTACAGGCCCCTCGACCATGCAACTTTCTGGTTAGTTGGCCATTCAGACACAATGCACAGCAACCAAATGTGGATCAATTGAGATTCTGATCCCTGATGTCTGAACGCAACTGATGGAATTCCATGATTGTGGACAGAAAGTGAGAGACTAATTGTGTTATCAGGGTGCGATCTCCAGTGAGGGTTTCATAAGCATAGACGGGGTCTCTAATGTCTGTAATATCCGCGCCCGGGCCAGGTCGATAAATACGGCCTCGCTATCGGATAACTGGGCCATGATCAGGCCCATGTGTCCCCTGCGACGTTCTCAATCCGGCTCTAATCTCATTACCCCGACCATGTTGACTTTCCACCAATGGGAAATCTCCGCACTGTAACCCCACACCCCCAAGGCACGGACCTGGATGCACTCTTGCTGCTCAACGTTTACATTGTGAGAGCGGAGAAGGGGATTGAGTGGGCCTTTGATAGACATGAAGGAAATAGAGAGACAGGCAGAGTGAGCAGGGGAGTTGAAAGGCGAGTGACAGTATTGATATTCTGAGACACTGAAAAGTGAGTGAGAGTTTGAAATTGGAAGAATTCTTTGTGAGGGACACGACAGGACTTCTGCTCGGCCTAGTTTCCTTTGCCCCTCTGCACGCATGTATGCATGTATGCATGTATGTCCATATGTGTGCGCTTCTGATGGTTTGATATTTTGTGGTAACTGGAGGCCCTGGAAGCAGAATTAACCCTCCCCTGCCAGAGAATGCTTGCCCAGAGCATGGGCTAATGAAGGCTAATTGATTTTGTGGTGGGCCAGAGCAGCAGGGAGGCCTGTCTCTGGTGTAAATAGTTAATGAGCCGAAGGACTGCTGTGGCCCCTTGGGGACTCATATCTCGCTCTAAGCTCTCTGTTTGTGCTCTCTGGATGAAAGACTGTATCTGCATCATTGCCCATTTTTGTTCTTCTCTATCTCTGATTTTCTCCTTAAGTGCCAGCATTTAAGTGGTACAGCAAAGCCTGGTGGTGTAGTAACTGACTTGTATGTTTTCCCTTATTGCTTTTAGCTTGTTGTCTGGGAGTGTTGCTGAGATTGCAATGTTTTATTAGTTTTGGTTCAAGTATTTTTCTTCTTGTGAAGGACTGGGTGCTCATGGTACCGGGTGTGGTTGTGTTCTGCTCTGTTGTGGTCTTGGGAATAGAATGGTGCGTGTTGTGTGCTGGAGGTTGTGGGATAGTTGACCCTCACAGCATAGAGGAAACGCTGCAGAGAGGAGGCCAAGTTCCACAGCACGCCGGCCAAAGAATTACATCAAGGCTCACAGCCAGTCCTCCACAGGGCCTTGCGAACAGTCATACACACGCACACACGGACTGGTCCAGCTCTGTGTCATCCTCCTCGCATGGTGTCACAGCCACAGGCATTCATACACGTAGGGACAGTCAGGTTCTTAAAAACAAGTGACAAATGAGATGTACACACATGCACAGAACACATGCACAGAACACATGCACATATGTGGAGCAGGGATGAAAGAGAACTAGAATATTTTACTCAAGTAAAAGTACTGTTACTCACAAAAGTAAAAATAAAATAACTAAAAATGTACATAGATAAAGGTAATGGGGATGGGGGGTGATGGGGTGATAATGCTAACTTTAACCCATAATGACATAACATTGCCGTACTGTTCACAAACTGCTATGCCAAACTTCCCAGGAGTGACTGCACCTATCACCCCCTGACACTCAGCCAGTAAACATTTACATTTAGAACATGTACGTTCAATGTGTCAGCTCTCAGGACACAGACTACACAAAAAACAACAACTTTATTACAGTAATGAGAATAAACGTAATTTGTTACTTCCACCCATGACGTTGGAGATTCACATACTGTACTATATAAACGCATACATGCATACGTGCATACTGGCATACGTCCACTGTATTGTCCTCTGAAAACCTTCCTCTCTTGCTCAGATGGTTTGATATTGTTGTTTGTATGATGAAAGACTTTTATTTTCATTTGTCATCTGTAACAAGGGAAGTCCAAACAAACCCTTATCAAGCTGGTTCTAAATGACATCTGCAAGTCCCAACTATGGGACATGACTCAGCTCATGTCAGTGGGACCCTTTTTTTAAAGTGGTAGAATTCAGCATTGTTTTTGTGTCCCTTTTAAATGAGCTCCATGCTTTCCGCACATCCTGCTTGCCTGCTAATGTCAGACAGAGGGGCCCGTGTATGAAAATGTGTTACTTATTATCTCCTAATTATCTATTGTTTACATTGTTACTAAGGACAATAAATTTGTCACTAAGCATCAGGCTAGGTGCTGAGTTTTTTATGAGGTAAACAATACTATATGTTCCTTCACTGCAGCTCTCTTGGCTGCGGAGCTGGCACTAAATGGGTGGATGACATAATTCCTGGCATGCTCTAAATGTACTCCTTTTTACTTGGGGAGGGAAAAAAACAGTGCGTCTCTTAAAGAAACATTTCATAGGACACAGGAGGACCAATAATCAAAGTGTTTCTGTAGCTTTTTACATTTAATTTACACAACCTTTGCTGTTCTTATGTTTCAGTATAGTTACAGACTTGCAACAGGCGTTCGGCCTAATAGGCTTAAATATAATAAAGTTTTGCCCTAAACACAAACAAAATTTGAAAGTTACATGCATATTCTGTTCAGAAAATCCAAAAAAAGAAAACTTGTGAAGCAGCAACAGATGTGTCAGTTTTCAATTCTGCTACACTGTGATTGATTGAGAGATTAGCTCAGTATGAAGTAATTTGTAAGCAGTTAAACCATTAGCATACATGGTAAGCCTATTACGTGTTCCATTCATTTTCCTCCACCGTAGTAGGGGAGCACCTCTGGCTAAACCTCTTGTTGTGAGGAGGAGCAGCACACACAATAGGAGTCTTACTCCAGGTTTTGTAAGCAACATCTGTATGAATGGTGGCATTGTCAGGGTATGATGTCATTGGAGAGGGACGGTGAGCTAAGAACACAGCTGAATCTGCAGGCTGCTTCGCTGAGCTCCAGAATACGTGTATGTGCACTGTATATGTTTGCGTGCATGCTCACTATTATGTGTGCAAATGGCTCGCTTTCAGTTCACTGGCACCCTCTCTGGCAATCATTGTCCATGGAGTCAAAACACATCTGTGGACTAAGTGGGGCAAACTATGAAGTTAAAGTGTGCACATATTATAGTATATAGTACATATTAGTATTTGATACAGATCTCATACGCACATATGTGTGATTAGTAAAGTAAACATGTGGATGTTCAATATACAGCAGTCAAACAAGGACACAGGACGCAAGACACAGCAATATAAGCTGAGATACAATTTTGCATAGAGAGAGCAGACAATGTTGATGTTTTGGATGCAAAGAAGGTTTTGTTGATGATAAACGTATGCTGTTTGTCTTTATTGCTATGGAGGCAAGGGGTTTCAGCAGAGTGGAGTGCAGAACTGAGGAGCTGCTGGAGGAGTCTGCCAGTTTATCAGTGTTGGACACAGACCATAGAGGGGCCCCTCTCTCACAGCTTCCACTCTGTTGCCAGTGCCAAAGTGTTTGGTTTGTCTTAACAGAGACATACTGTATATAGTAATAGTAAGTCAAAGGTAAATGGACATGTTTCAAGATGTTCTGTCTCTCATTTGACGGGCTTTGTTAGTCCTATTCACCTTTGTTGTAATAATGAACAATGTGTTCAACCACAATCGCCCCATTTATACACATGGCTTTCACGGGTTAATGTATGCCATTAACACAGTGGGGTCTGCATCTTTAGCTCCACATGCATCACTGCTAAACTATAGAATAATATTAGACCTTGTTTATATATATTTGCTAAACACAATCAGCAATAATATGCAGTTTTCACGTTAGAGAGTAAACCTGGCAAGCAATGTGATATAATTTGTAAGATTTATTTTCTTTTCGACATTATTAAATAGCACTTTATACAACAGCCCCTTCTGTGATCATGTTCAAGTAACTATTAAGACTTGGAAGAGCAGAATTTATGGAGGTAAACGCTAGTAGCCACTGCCATTGTCTACTATAAAGTTATATTAAAAAAACTGTAATCATTCTATTGTACTTAGATTGTAAATTTGTAGTTAACCCCATGTCAGAAATAGGGTTTTGAAACCAGGTCAAATTACCTGCTTTGAGCCATTTAGAGTAACATCCGGACAGGTAACGGTCCGTCAGTTGAACATTGATAAAAAGCAAACAAACTTTTAAAGCTGAGAGTTAAAAGTTGACATTGTTAAGCTAATATACATAAAATTCTTTTAAGGACTGTGTGTACAGGTACATTTATATTTGCGTGGTTATGTGTGTGTGTGTGTGTGTGTGTGTGCGTGTGTGTGTGCTTGTATGCCTAACCCTCTGCATGTCTCTGTGGCTGTGTGTGGTTGGGGTTACAGACGAGGGTGGCAGTTGTGACCTAGAGTGTCGCATCTGTTTGTCTTTGGATGACTGCGTGTTGTTTTAGCTGTGCTGATGGGAGGTGTATGTGAAGGCCATTTGGTCATGGTTCAGGGCCCGTGAATGGGACGGGGCTCCGGTAGAGCCAAGCTTGGGTAAACCAGCTGCCATCACCACACGAGCCAGAATTAACTGGTCCAGCCACCATGAGCCCCCCTGGAGCCTCTGAGCAGTGAACTAGATACTCACTGGACTCCAAAATAACTGGAGGGGTGATTGGAAAACTCTGTTGGGTCAGAGATTTTCAGTCTGATAAAGTGTAGTCAATACTGACCAGTTAGGTCACTACCTCATCTCTCAAACCAATTAATACTTACAGGTTAATCTTGAAAACTTTTATTTTCTACGTGTCCTTGTTTGTTCTAAGCATGGTGAACCTCTTTTTACACTTCTCTTCTTCAAAAGGAGAAGCGATTGCTCCTCAGTCATTTTCAAATGTTGGAGCATTTGAAAATGACTGGTGTCTTAAGAATGTGTGATCCTAATCCAAATCCAAATATATTGTTGATAAAATAAATATAATAGTATTAATTATGACAAGACAAGGTCTAAATGAAACCTCCAAACTGTGAGTTAAGGGGAAGTTAAGGATCCTGCTTCAGCCAAAATACACAAGAATCTGACGTTGGTTATTTTAAGCCTCTTTGAAATTATGTTTAATTCAAGTCATCATATTTCAAGTTACTTTAATTATTATGATGACACAGAACTTGCCTGTTGCTTTTGATGCCACAAATTGAGACATATGTTAGTGTTTATTATTGTATTCACACTCTGTCTGTCTCTCTCACGCATTCTCTGCATTCAAAATTGTGGCAGTGGGTGTAGTGATAACAATGTAGGCTGCACTAGAGCAGGGCTTTACAATAGAGGGAACAGTGGGGATATACAGACTGGAGTCAGGGGCCCATCCATTAGCTTGACAGAGTGGAGAAGCTGCCAAGAGTATGAGCGCATGCTTTGGAGCATGCTCCTCAGTGGGCGTGTGTCTAACTGCGCCCGTACTGCCACGGTTCCTCCGAGCACCACCAGAGCGTCGGCTCTGGCCAGTGGCCTATGTCCATCTCACCGTCTGTGTCTGGAAGGAACCACAGGGAGGCTCTGTTCAGCCCGGCTCTGATCAGCTTGGCCCAGAACCTGAGAGAAGACGGGGGGGGGCGACATTACAGCCCAGCTCTCCCATCAGACTGTCTGCCTTGCCGTTCCCTGAGGAAATCAGTTTAACAGTCCCCAGATCTTGGCAAGCAAAGGGAGAGGGGGTGGAGGAACAAGGAAGAGGTGTGTGAGAGAGAGAGAGAGAGAGAGAGAGAGAGAGAGAGAGAGAGAGAGAGGGAAGGGGGATGTTACTGCTTCTCTGGGCAAGAGGGAAATCTAATAAAATTGAACTAATGGGGGTTTGGAGTTTTAGGGCACAGAGAGTGGGTTTAGCCGACAGGCACCGGTGGGTAGTGCTGGTGGTGGAGATGAGGAGGATGGAATTAGATCCTCTGAGTGCTTGGCAAAGCAGCAGAGCCAAACTCCTGCTTTCAGCTGCAGATGGCGAACCCGTGTCGGGTTTAGAGCGCGAGTTAGGGGGCCACAAAAAATACTGACAGGAAAATGACAGCTATGATATATTATGCAATTTGAAAATACTGTGTGCGTACACATTGATCACTGTGCTGGTGTTGTGTTAACAAAAGGCTGTACGACACAGACAGAAGCTTTAATGTTTCTCAGTGGACTCTTTAATTTGAAGCGGAAGATCTCCATTTAAAACCGTGATCTTTTTGCACTTGACTATGACTCTGCAGACTAGTTAAATCTTTCTAACCTACTGTGAGGCGCCTGAGGGCCACAGGTCCCCTGATAGTACACTGCTCCACTTTTAAGGGGAATAAAAGTGCTCACCCTGACCTCACTGGGTTTGATTTACCCATCCTGAGGCGGGTGTGGTCTCCTCCCTTTGTACCTGCTCCGTGCTCTTGCTTCCTCCACCCAGGGTTAATAGATATGAAGTCATCTGGCGAGGAGAAACCTGAGTGTGTTCTCAGGATGTGCCCAGAGCACTCACAGGGACATCACTCAAAGCCCACCGTGTCAGAGAGGAAGCAGCCATTAATAAATATCATTAATGGGTGATCACCTGGTATCTGTGAAACCACATAAATGAGAGACCTAAAAAAAAGAGTGGGAGTGGAGAGATCAGGGGGCAAAGGTCTGCGAGGTGACAGTCCCCCTCTGGGCAAAAGGCTGAATCAGGGATGGTGTTT